>NC_090646.1:424909356-425209356 GCF_040937935.1 Hyperolius riggenbachi
CCCTTGTCCATGGATTGGACAAGGGTTCTGAGGGGAGGGGAAGGCTTAGCTGCCCCTCTCCCCTGAAGCCCCTCCCCCATACCATGGACCATGCAGGCTGGTATAGCTCAGGGTGCGAAGCCCCACTCGGCCGGGGCTCTGCATTTTGGCTATCCCAGCCTGTATGGGGGACAAGGGGTTAAAAAGGCTCGGTAGGGGGACCCCAACTTTGTTTTTTTTTAACTTCCCACTCTCTGAACATGAAAAAATTAAAAGAATAGGAAAGGATGCCAGGGATCTTTTTACAGCCATATTGCGGCTGTATAGCGATCCCTGGCCAAAGTGTTGCGGCTCCGGAGGGGTTTCCAGGGGGTCCGTATGCACTGCATATGGACCCCCTGGAAACCCCGTCAGGAAATTCATTGCTCTTTCTTTTGATACTGTATATGTAAATTTACACTACCATTAGATTTGCTACATTATCTGTCATTTACCGCATTTAAATGTATACTTCTTTTCCTTTGAAACTTAAAAATAGATTTTCTCCAAAACTATAAGGTCTTTTTGAAAAAATGTTTCTCTTGTACCCACTGTCCCTGTTCACATCCCCTAATTTGGAGTTTCTAGCATGTAAGGGGGCTTTGCTATTAACCGTTAAAGTCGGCGGCCGCTTGCCTTCCTTTAAAGTCTATGGGAAAAATGCGAACACAAATTTTTTTCAAAAAGTTTGGATTCTACACAAATGGTGAACAGACCTTTGTTTGCAGAATACTGCTCGCCGGCGAACTGTTCAGGCCTTTTCTAGTGGTGACACGAAAGGAGGGGGGTGCATCAATAAGTTCTCGGCAGACAGAGTTAGGGCAGAGTCAAAGTGAGGTAGGCCTCCTTGAAGAAGTGAGTTTTGAGTGCTTTTTTGAAGGTGTTGAAGGTCGGGGCAAGCCAGATGGGCAGTGGAAGAGAGTTCTACAGGATGGGGGCAGCTCTAGTGAAGTCCTTTCAATTAAATTAAAATTAAAATTATCCCATTTTACACAAGAATTACAGACGGGAAAGATATTCCCTAAACCTTCCCTCCTGGCATATCGGCAACCACCCAATCTAAAGCAGATGATTGTCAGGAGTTCTTTGAATAGGCCACAACAGAACGGAACATCACCCTGCCGACAAAAAAGGCGTGGGACCTCCAGACACATTTATTTCACTGTCAGGTTAACAATACCAGGTTCACAACAGGAGCAGAGAGCACAAGACACATTTTCCTGCGAATCCACCAATCTGGTATATCTGATCATGAGTGCTAAATGCCCCAAAGGTATGTACATGGGAGAAACTGGACAAACTCTGCGCAAACAAATGAATGGACACAGGCACACTATTAACAATAGCGAATCTGAACTTCCAGTAGCTACACACTTTTGTTCCAAAGGACACAGCTTGAATGATCTTTGTGTCACTGAAGGGTGGCTTCAAATCATCAAAAGATAGATTAATAGCAGAAACAAAATTTGTAAATTGGTTCAAAGCTGTGGACGAAGTCTTGATTAAGCACCAAACCTTTTTATACTGGTATGAGGCTGATAATATTTAATTCCATAACTCTTAAGCCTCATCTACTCGCGTAGATGAGGCGGCGATCCAGCGGCTCGATTAGCCGCCGGATCGCCTCTTCCGCGCCCCCGCGCGTACCCGCCACGTCCCCGCTCGCCGCGCATGCACCGGATTCAATACCTGCTCGTCTCCGCGCCGCGCATCTTCCGCTCGATTCCCTGCCATTGTCCCCTCACGGGGAACGAGCAGGGAATCGGCGGTGGGGAGATCCGTCCTGTAGGATCTTATCAATCGAGCCGCATTAGCGGCTCGATTGATAAGGAACATTGGCGCCGCATCTACGCATGTACATGCGGCTTTAGCCTATATTGCATCCACTCTGCTTGTAGCTAAACTTGTGAACTCAGAATTTACGATGCCTCTGTGACAGTCTGAGCCCCAATTCTGTGAGTATTGTGTAAACAAGGAGTCTTTTCTCAGCTAACAACCTCTCACCATTAAGATGATCTGTTTATCTTAAGGCTTCTTAATGACGTGTATGCTTGCAAAAAAATCTATGTATCCCTTTTTCATGTTGCATGTATATAGCTGTCTATTCCAACATCTTGTGAGCAAACAGGATTGAAGCCTGATGAAGGCTATACAGCCAAAAGCTTGCTTGCTCTTATTCTTTTAAAGAGACAGTGAAGCGAAAAAAAAATATGATATAATGAATTGGTTGTGTACTATGAATAAATACTAGAAGATTAGCAGCAAAGAAAATATTCTCATATTTTTATTTTCAGGTATATAGTGTTTTTTCTAACATTGCATCATTCTATACTATGTGCAGCTTACACAACACTCAGCATTCAAAATGATTCTTTCAGAGCAGTCTGTGAACTAATGACCTCTCCTCTGGCAGATAAAAAGTAAACAGTTGAGATAATAAAAGTCAGAAGACAGCCCTCTCCACGACTTTTGAAAGTCGTAGAAATGAATGGCTTGTTTGCATAGAGATAACAACTGGAGTTTCTTAACTCTTCCTGTACTGGAAACAATTAGACTGATGTATCTTATCTTAATGTTTTATTTCTTAGCTGTACTACACATACAAATCATAATATCATAATTGTTTTTTCCGCTTCAATGTCTCTTTAAGTTAGCCAATAAATGGTATCATCCTGGTTCAAAACTAATTACTTTACTGATGGCTAACATGGTACAAAATTCTACTGCTATGACAAACAAAAAAAGAGAAACAAAAATCAATTGAAAATGTTGGAGGAAGATAGAATAATAGATAATAAGATAAGTCAGAAGTAAACACAAAAGTAGCCTACCATTAACGAAGGAGGAATTTAAAAATACAGTGAAAGGTGTGAAATTGGTCAGTTATTGATTATGAATAAGTATAAATTAATCAATGACCCCTTCTATCTATTTACCTATCAGGCAGAATTATTTGAGAGCTATTATTAATCAAGAGGACTCCAAGATTGAACCTTATATCTCTCCCAGGGTCTTCCCTCAAATTTTGGGGTAGCTAGCTACCCCATCTCTCCTAGCATGAGGTGTGGGGAAGCTTTTTTCCACAACATTGGACAAAGGAGATGCTGATGAGCTTTGCATTCCTTTGATTTTACCTGCCTGCATAGAAAACAATGTATTAATAGGGCTTGGATAAGGCCCAGTTTTATTTTACAAAAAGTCTGACATCGCCGGCTATACCACTGCTTGGTAATAAAACATGCATTGAGTGAATATAGAGGTGGGCTGGCATGTGGCCTTTGCAAATGTTAGCAAATGTATAGGGAACTGTGAATGTGTGTGTACTTATCACTTCAGAGCTGGGCAAAGCTCCTGTAATAGCCAGCCATGGGTCCGAAAGCCTGAGTGCCTTTAGTTATGCAGTTCCCAATGCATGTGCAGCAACACATTTATGTGTCACGGCAGCCACTGGTATGTGTCGCCGCATGCTTCATGTCCCCACTCTGGCTCCTATTTAGCCTCTCTGCCACTGTAACTCCTCCTCTGCTCTGTTTGTAATGAGAGGGCTACAAGAAAATGGCCACCGGAGTCCACATTCATTGACATCGTCGGCCATTCTTTTGTAGTCCTGCTCTATACAAACAGAGCAGAGGAGGAGTTACAGTGGCAACTGCGAGGCTAAATAGGAGCCAGAGTGGGGACACAGGGAATGCGGTGACACAGAGCAGAGCAGAGGCGAAGTAGAAGGCAGAGCGGCAGTAGCAAGTAAAACACTCAAACTAAACTTGCAAAGCATAGCTACATTGTACAGATTTGTACTGCTTGGCTCAGGACTTATTTAGAAGTCTTTAGATATCTAGAAGCAATATTTCCAGCATCTTTTTGTGTAGCATTACTGTACTGACCCCTTCATTATATAGAGATTAAGAATCTTTGTGTGTATGTATGTGAGATTTATTCCTGCTCATTCATAACTTCCTGCCAGGAAGTTAATCCAGATCATTGTTAGATCAGTTCCAGAGCACAACAGGCATGTTGGTGAAACAGTCTGATAGTCTCACATGTGCTGTGTATATTTGTAACATCTGGTGAGGTTTTGTTTTTTAGTTTTTCCCAAGGTGCACCTGAACGTGGGGGCGCATGTCCTCTCCCAGCTGTGTGCGTCCTCAAACACACTCCTGTAGCTTGGCCGCAGTAACAGCCACTTATTAGCTGGCACTGTGCCAGCAGCAGTAACAGCCACTGATTAGCAGCTGCCACTGTGCCAGCAGCAGTAACAGCCACTGATTAGCAGCCACCACTGTGCCAGCAGCAGTGACAGCCACTGATTAGCAGCTGTCACTGTGCCAGCAGCAGTTCCAGCCACTTATTAGCAGCCACCACTGTGCCAGCAGCAGTAACAGTCACTGATTAGCAGCCGCCACTGTGGCAGCAGCAGTAACAGCCACTGATTAGCAGCCGCCACTGTGCCAGCAGCAGTAACAGCCACTGATTAGCAGCTGCCACAGTGCCAGCAGTAGTAAAAACAGCCACTGATTAGCAGCTGCCACTATGTCTGCAGTAGTAGATGACACTGTTTAGCAGCTGCCACTATGCCTGCAGCAGTGACAGCCGCTTATTAGCAGTCACCAGCAATAGTGTGTCACGGAGATGTGAACGTTTGGCATGATGTGTCATGGCTTGAAGAAGGTTGGGAACCACTGCCTTAGTAAATCAAATATCCATGCTACCCCAAAACACTTCAATCTTCTAGTTGTCTTCTATCTTCTCATTTGTTCTATGAATAGAAAAAAGTTGTAGATTCATTATATAAGCCTCACTGGTGTATCTGACTTCATACATTTTTCATAGGAAGTCTATTATAGAAACGTAATTAGTATTTTAGCTCAACTAGTTAGAGGAAAGCATTGCAATTTCAGAACAAGAGAAAAGAAAATGCATTCAATAGGTACCACAGCAGCTACTCATACTTTGCAAGTAATAATTGGTATTGGTGTGACCAGAAAGCTTAGCAGACACTATCCAGTACATTTTAATTAGCACCCAGGGGATAAAACATTTCAGAATAAGTCTCCTGGAAGTCTTTCCCCACCAATGGGAACGAATCCTGTGTTATTTTTCACCAGCTTGCTTGTCAAAGCATATCAGTGTCATATTTACTTTTATCTGGTTAAGTAACTGTATGCTGTAAGATGCAATGAATGTTATGTTTATAATTTGTGCTATCCACTTCCTTCTCTGTTATGAATGTGTCATAGAGTTATTAGTTCCGGAGAGCTGAAGCAGCTACAAGTGATGTGTAACTTGCTACTACTTAACTTCTGTAGCCAGCTACAGATAAAATCTATACGACAGTACAAATTACTCACAGATTTAGAGTAAACAGGCATGTTTGATGATAATCAATCATGGCTATGGGGTCTCGCATACAGCACTATTCCCTTAGAACACCCTGACTCCCTCAATCATTTTGCTCAACTGGTGCCTTTAAACATACAAAGTGGACTTTCAGATGTAGAGGTTATTGGGTGTCTAATTGATAACAAAGCATTGATTGATAAAGATTCTCTAGCCAATCAGAGGCTCAGCTGTCAATGGGACAGCCAGAGGTTTGCTTAGTCAGTTACTATTTTTAATACAGTATATCTAGGCCCCTGGAGACTTCATTTTAGCTCCAGGGGCATTGATAAACTTATCTTGCTGCTATCGCTTTGCTGCTGTGCACGCTTCCACTTGCTTGTGCGCACTCCCGCTCGCACTCCCATCCACGTTCTCATCGCCACCTGTTAATGGGGAGATCAGTGAATGGGAATGCATTTCCCATTCATTGATCTAAGTCCCCATGTCAATGATCGCCGGCATCAGCACAGTAACACATACACACGTTACTTCCTGTTCACCTACTAATGGTACGCGCAGGAAGAATTGGTGTGGGGACATCTTGTGGCAAAATTACACCTCCATACATTTTTTTTTAAATAAAAATTACATATATAACCCATTAAAATTAACCCCTTACCTCTATTTTCCTATTGTGACCAAAAAAAAATCATTTGTATATAAAAAAAAATACATAGTTACCTTAGGGACTCAACTTTTTTTAAATGTATGTCATGAGGGTATATTACTGTTATCTTTGCAAATAAAGGCTTGTAATTAGTGACGGATGCAAAACTTAAAAAATACACCTTTATTTCCAAATAAAATCTTGTCCCCATACATTGTGATAGGGACATATTTTAAATGGTGCAATAGCCGGGACAAATGGGCAAATACAATACATGGGTTTTAATTACAGGAGCTCGTATTATTTTAAAATTATAAATGCCAAAAATGGAGAAATAATGAATTTTTTCTTTTTTCTCTTATTATTCTCATTAAAATATATTTAGAATGAAATAATTCGTAGCAAAATGTACCACTTAAAGAAAGCCTGATTGGTGGCAAAAAAACAAGCTATAGATCATTTTGTTGTGATAAGTAGTGATAAAGTTATTGGCAAATGAAAGGGAGGAGTGGTGAAAGTTAAACATTTCTCTTGTCCATAAGGGTAAAAACCCCTCAGTGGTGAACTGGTTAAGGGCTGGTTCACACGGACACTTGGTGGGTGTTTACCACCAGTGTCCAGGTTCTTGTTTGTATTGGGCTTTTACCGGTGTTTGTTCAAATGCAGCATTCCGATCCAGATTTTCCCCGTCGTGTGAAGCGACCCTGGATGCTATATATACCCTCGAAGCTATATGACCATTGAAGCAAATAGCTTGCTCCTGACTTACTGCAACACCACTGTAGCCACCCCTGACTGGTGCAATTTTCTCCTCATTAGTGCCTTGATATATAATAAATAACCCTAACTATCATGAGGTACAGTGGTGCCCTTTTACTTCATTCTTTTTTATTTTTTTAAAAACAATATACAGCAGACCAATTTAGAAAGAGTGATCTGTGGCCCATAAAAGCTCATTCATAATATGAAGTCTGAAAAAGGTAAAATATGCTCTTAGACAACTGTGTAGGTAAAAAACAATACAAGCACTTCCAATTTGGAAAATTAACAGGACGTAAACCTATTAGTATGTCATTGGTTGAGGGTTCATTTAGAGTTAAAGGAATACTATCGATAACCAAGTGTTTTAAAATGACAGTGTGCAAATAATGTCTAAGTAGCTGTGTAAACATTTTCCTACTTTTTATGTTAAACATCAGAGGCAAAAGCTGTAATTTATTGAGGGTAGAATTTAGCTATATTGGGACAAATCAATTGCAGAAGGGGTGTCTGCTTCAATGCACAGCCAGAGTTGCATATCAGACTGCAGAAAGCAAATATCAAACATATCAAACTCTGAAAGCAAAAACAGTATGAAAAAGCTGTGACAATAAGATACATTTCCTCTGCTCTCTTCAGACAGGTCAGTCAGAAACACAGGACACAGGATCTGCAGCTGTTGGGAGCTCTCTTCTCTGTCACACACAGAGTTACACATAGAGTTAACTGATCAAGTGTGAGGGGAATTTCCCCTCTCCTCATGGCTCAGTCAGCCGTCAGTTTTGGCATCAGTAAAGTTTGAATGTATTCTGATAACAGTAAACAAAGAAGTTGCTACTAAAATGTATACACCAGTACTTAGCAGCAGTTCCCAAACAATTCCTGTGTCAATTGAAAAAAATATGTAAATCGATAGTATTCCTTTAAGCATCAGTTGGGGGGTCATTTAAAGTGTACCAAAGATGAAGACTCTTCAAAGTTTTATACATACCTGGGACTCTCTCCAGCCCGATCTGCACGGATCGCTCCCACGCCCCCGTCCTCAATCTTCTCCGACTTCTGCACCGGGTCCCGTAAGTTTGGCCAGTTGCGGCAAGTCTGAGCAAGCGCAGTGTGCTCCCTCTGTCTCCCTCTGCCAAAGAATAGTACTACACCTGCACAGGTATGTATAAAACTTTGAAGAGTCTACATCTCTGGTTTCCTTTAAGGTTAGGTATCAGTTTGGAGAGTCAGTTAGGGTTAGGCATCATGTGGGGGTGGTTGGTTAGAGTTAGTTATCAATAGAGGGAGGGTTCAAGTTAGAATAAAGTCAGGTTAGGTGATAGTAAAAAACAGTGGCATAGCAATATGGGGTGCAGAGGTTGCGACCGCACTGGGGCCCTTATGCCAGAGGGAGCCCCAAGGGGCCCTTCCTCAAACACAGTTTTATCTCTCTGTTGGTCCTGTGCTGGTAATAATCACTTCTATAGATTCTTTAAATAGTTGTAATCATGTTTCCTATCCCCTTTTTGCACCTCTGACACTGTGGTTGTCCTTGGCAGGTTTTCGAGCGCTGTATCAATTGTTATATATAGATTGCTTGGGGGGCCCAATGGAAAACGTGCGTTTCTGGGTGCTTTTTTTTGCATTTACACTCTTCATTGATCTATGTGTTTAGGAAAACAAATTTAATCTCTTACATGTATTTAGGAATAGGACTATTTGCTGGGTACTTGCTGAGGCATTTGTACTTACCTGCATGCAGTTTGGGTGGGCTTGAACAGGTGGCAGTATTAAGGTATCTACAAAAAACTAAAAGAAAGTCAAACATGATCCATTTTCAAGCAAATTTTTCTCATAGCTATCTATATTTATTTTGAAGTAGAACAAAGAGGAGAGAAAGGGCTTTTGTCTGTGGAAAATCATTGTGATCAGTCAGGAGATTCAACTTGGTCAGTTATTTTTTGCACAATGAAATAATGCCAAATGAAAGTCAGGGCATCTAAGAAGACATATGATCACTTAGCACTCCAACCATAAAATATCATATTCGATCACATTATCCAATGCCTCTAGTGTTGGGCGAACATCTAGATGTTCGGGTTCGGGCCGAACAGGCCGAACATGGCCGCGATGTTCGGGTGTTCGACCCGAACTCCGAACATAATGGAAGTCAATGGGGACCCGAACTTTTGTGGTTTGTAAAGCCTCCTTACATGCTACATACCCCAAATTTACAGGGTATGTGCACCTTGGGAGTGGGTACAAGAGGAAAAAAAAATTTAGCAAAAAGAGCTTATAGTTTTTGAGAAAATCGATTTTAAAGTTTCAAAGGGAAAACTGTCTTTTAAATGCGGGAAATGTCTGTTTTCTTTGCACAGGTAACATGCTTTTTGTCGGCATGCAGTCATAAATGTAATACATATAAGAGGTTCCAGGAAAAGGGACCGGTAATGCTAACCCAGCAGCAGCACACGTGATGGAACAGGAGGAGGGTGGCGCAGGAGGAGAAGGCCACGCTTTGAGACACAACAACCCAGGCCTTGCATGAGGACAAGAAGCGTGCGGATAGCATGCTTTGTACCACCATGCAGTCATAAATGTAATAAAGATAAGTGGTTCAATAAACAGGGACCACGCGGCAACGCTAACCCAGCAGCAGCACACGTGATGGAACAGGAGGAGGCGCAGGAGGAGAAGGCCACGCTTTGTGAGACACAACAACCCAGGCCTTGCATGAGGACAAAAAGCGTGCGGATAGCATGCTTTGTACCGCCATGTAGTCATAAATGTAATAAAGATAAGAGGTTCAATAAACAGGGACCACGCGGCAACGCTAACCCAGCAGCAGCAGCAGCAGCAGCACACGTGATGGAACAGGAGGAGGCGCAGGAGGAGAAGGCCACGCTTTGTGAGACACAACAACCCAGGCCTTGCATGAGGACAAAAAGCGTGCGGATAGCATGCTTTGTACCGCCATGTAGTCATAAATGTAATAAAGATAAGAGGTTCAATAAACAGGGACCACGCGGCAACGGTAACCCAGCAGCAGCAGCAGCAGCAGCAGCACACGTGATGGAACAGGAGGAGGCGCAGGAGGAGAAGGCCACGCTTTGTGAGACACAACAACCCAGGCCTTGCATGAGGACAAAAAGCGTGCGGATAGCATGCTTTGTACCGCCATGTAGTCATAAATGTAATAAAGATAAGAGGTTCCATAAACAGGGACCACGCGGCAACGGTAACCCAGCAGCAGCAGCAGCAGCAGCACACGTGATGGAACAGGAGGAGGCGCAGGAGGAGAAGGCCACGCTTTGTGAGACACAACAACCCAGGCCTTGCATGAGGACAAAAAGCGTGCGGATAGCATGCTTTGTACCGCCATGTAGTCATAAATGTAATAAAGATAAGAGGTTCCATAAACAGGGACCGGCAACGGTAACCCAGCAGCAGCAGCAGCAGCAGCAGCAGCAGCACACGTGATGGAACAGGAGGAGGCGCAGGAGGAGAAGGCCACGCTTTGTGAGACACAACAACCCAGGCCTTGCATGAGGACAAAAAGCGTGCGGATATAGCAGCAATGCTTTTTGCCGCCATGCAGTCATAAATGTAATACAGATGAGAGGTTCAATAAACAGGGACCGGAAACGCTAAACCATCCCAGATGTTCATCGGTCATGTTACTTGGTTGGGGTCCAGGAGTGTTGCGTAGTCGTTTCCAATCCAGGATTGATTCATTTTAATTTGAGTCAGACGGTCTGCATTTTCTGTGGAGAGGCGGATACGCCGATCTGTGATGATGCCTCCGCCAGCACTGAAACAGCGTTCCGACATAACGCTGGCTGCCGGGCAAGCCAGCACCTCTATTGCGTACATTGCCAGTTCGTGCCAGGTGTCTAGCTTCATGCCCGGTTTCAGGTCCAGCGGTGCCAGCCACAAATCCGTCTGTTCCTTTATTCCCCTCCAAATTTCCTCCCCTGTGTGCTGCTTATCCCCAAGGCAGATCAGCTTCAGCAACGCTTGCTGACGCATGCCAACAGCTGTGCTGCACTGCTTCCACGATCCTACTGCTGCTGGTGCTGGGTTAGCATTTCCGGATGAGGTACAGCTTTGAGATGCGTTGGAGGAGAAGGAGTCAGAGAGGTAGGTGCTGCTGTTGTTATCCAGCT
The DNA here is from genome assembly GCF_040937935.1 of Hyperolius riggenbachi. Taxonomy (NCBI): domain Eukaryota; kingdom Metazoa; phylum Chordata; class Amphibia; order Anura; family Hyperoliidae; genus Hyperolius; species Hyperolius riggenbachi. Next base: position 424,920,268 of record NC_090646.1, read on the forward strand.
GTTTGCGGCGTGGGCAACACCCGCGCCGTAGCAGGTGAGGAATCGCTGCCAGGCTCCACAAGGTTCACCCAGTGCGCGGTAAGGGAGATGTATCGACCCTGGCCGAACGCACTCGTCCAGGTGTCAGTGGTGAGGTGAACCTTGCAGGCAACGGCATTCTTCAAGCTTCGGGTTATTTAGCTGACCACGTGCTCATGCAACTCAGGCACTGCAGAGCGCGCAAAGTGGTAGCGGCTGGGAACCACGTAACGTGGGATGGCCACTGACATCATGCCCTTGAAGCTGTTTGTCTCCACCACTCGATATGGCAGCATTTCGCAGGCCAGAAGCTTGGCTATGCTGGCTGGCTGTTACTGCCACGGCCCGGGGGTCATTTGCTGGCAATTTCCTCTTGTGCTCAAACATCTCAGAGACAGACAACTCAACCGTAGCGCTGCACACCGAAGGGCTGTTGGTTGTTGTGTTTGATGAACACTGGGAGACCTCAAGAGCACTAGTCCGGAAAGTGACAGTGTCAGCATCGTCTGATGTTTGTGAATGTTGTGAACCACGCAATGGCTGGGCTACTGCTGCTGCTGAGGCGGGTCTGGTGGTGAGTCTGGTGAACCCAAGGGAGGCAGTGTTGCTGGTGGTACCCTGTCCTGCCGCGTTTGCCCACAGAGTGGGATGTTTGGATAGAATGTGGCGGCTCATGCTGGTGGTGGAGAGGTTGTTAATACTTTTCCCCCTGCTCAGGCGGGTCTTGCACACCTTGCAAATCGCCATGGTAACATCCTCAGTGCAGTCTTCAAAGAAAGCCCAGACTTTAACTGGCTGAGGACTCGGACCTCGTGCGTGATGTGCTGGTGCTGCTTAACCCACTGCTGGACGCTTGAGAGGTCATCCAAGTAATTATCTGGTCCTGTTCTTTTGGATCTGTGAGGGTTGTTGTCCTGGACAACATGGGCAGTATTGAGTGGGTTTTCTTGGGTGCTCCCCTGTGGCCTGTACGTGAACCGTCAGGGGAAACACCTCTTCCCTTGCCCCTCCCTCTTTCACCGGATTTCTTCCTCATTTCACTTATCCTTAAAGTACACGCTGACTGGCAGCAGTACAGTGGCAGTACAGAAATGCTATACAGTGGTGGGTGAGCGGTGTACCACTATTGTCAGCAGTGACACAGAGCACAATGCTATACAGTGGCGGGTGAGCGGTGTACTACTGTTCCCAGCAGACACAGAGTGGAAGTAAACACAATGCTATATAGTGTGGCTGAGCCGTGTACACAGAGTGGCATTAAACACAATGCTATATAGTCTGCTATATAGTCACCCCGAACAGGGTGATGTTCTGCAGAACCCGAACAGTGGCAAACACTGTTCGCCCAACACTACTGGGAGGGAACGCAGATTTTAGTACCTAAACACACGATACAACATGTTTTCCGGGGTCGGACTCTGAGGCACATACAGATGGTCCCGATCATCATCCTCATCATACAACTCTTCTCCTGAGTCTGACCCACCCACCACCTCTGCCACCCCAACATCCCCAGACACAGACCCCTCATCGTCCTCAACATTAACTTGGGATGCTGGCCTGAGCCAGACCTCCTCCTCCACATCAGGCCCCATCATCTCCTCAATGGCAGCCCTCATTAATCGCTCTGGCGACGGACTGATGGACACAACGTTCTCCTCCGGGGAGGGCTGCTGCTGACCACTGGCTGCTGGGGTGGATGTTATAGCTTGCGTGGGGCGTTGGCTGTTGCTGTTGTTGGGAGTGCTGCTCACAGCGGAGGTCTCTGGGGAACTCATGTTGAGCTCATATAGTGGTTGACGGTGAGTGGAGTATTACTGATCCCAGCAATATACACACTGACTGGCAGAGTACGCAATGCTATATAGTGTGGCTGAGCGGTGTACACAGAGTGGCAGTAAACACAATGCTATATAGTCTGGCTGAGCGAGCGGTGTACTACTGTTCCCAGCAGAATCAGAGTGGCAGTAAACAATGGTATATAGTCTGGCTGAGCGGTGTACACAGAGTGTCAGTAAACAATGGTATATAGTCTGGCTGAGCGAGCGGTGTACTACTGTTCCCAGCAGAATCAGAGTGGCAGTAAACAATGGTATATAGTCTGGCTGAGCGGTGTACACAGAGTGTCAGTAAACAATGGTATATAGTCTGGCTGAGCGGTGTACACACAATGCTATATAGTCTGCTATATAGTGTCAGTAAACAATGGTATATAGTCTGGCTGAGCGAGCGGTGTACTACTGTTCCCAGCAGAATCAGAGTGGCAGTAAACAATGGTATATAGTCTGGCTGAGCGGTGTACACAGAGTGTCAGTAAACAATGGTATATAGTCTGGCTGAGCGAGCGGTGTACTACTGTTCCCAGCAGAATCAGAGTGGCAGTAAACAATGGTATATAGTCTGGCTGAGCGGTGTACACAGAGTGTCAGTAAACAATGGTATATAGTCTGGCTGAGCGAGCGGTGTACTACTGTTCCCAGCAGAATCAGAGTGGCAGTAAACAATGGTATATAGTCTGGCTGAGCGGTGTACACAGAGTGTCAGTAAACAATGGTATATAGTCTGGCTGAGCGGTGTACACACAATGCTATATAGTCTGCTATATAGTGTCAGTAAACAATGGTATATAGTCTGGCTGAGCGAGCGGTGTACTACTGTTCCCAGCAGAATCAGAGTGGCAGTAAACAATGGTATATAGTCTGGCTGAGCGGTGTACACAGAGTTTCAGTAAACAATGGTATATAGTCTGGCTGAGCGGTGTACACAGAGTGTCAGTAAACAATGGTATATAGTCTGGCTGAGCGGTGTACACAGAGTGGCAGTAAACACAATGCTATATAGTCTGGCTGAGCGAGCGGTGTACTACTGTTCCCAGCAGAATCAGAGTGGCAGTAAACAATGGTATATAGTCTGGCTGAGCGGTGTACACAGAGTGTCAGTAAACAATGGTATATAGTCTGGCTGAGCGGTGTACACAGAGTGTCAGTAAACAATGGTATATAGTCTGGCTGAGCGGTGTACACAGAGTGGCAGTAAACACAATGCTATATACTCTGGCTGAGCGAGCGGTGTACTACTGTTCCCAGCAGACACAGAACAGTGAACAGAATGCTATATAGTGTGGCTGAGCGAGCGGTGTACCACTATTCCCAGCAGACACAGAACAGTGAACAGAATGCTATATAGTGTGGCTGAGCGGGCGGTGTACCACTATTCCCAGCAGACACAGAACAGTGAACAGAATGCTATATAGTGTGGATGAGCGAGCGGTGTACCACTATTCCCAGCAGACACAGAACAGTAAACAGAATGCTATATAGTGTGGCTGAGCGAGCGGTGTACCACTATTCCCAGCAGACACAGAACAGTGAACAGAATGCTATATAGTGTGGCTGAGCGAGCGGTGTACCACTATTCCCAGCAGACACAGAACAGTGCACAGAATGCTATATAGTGTGGCTGAGCGAGCGGTGTACCACTATTCCCAGCAGACACAGAACAGTAAACAGAATGCTATATAGTGTGGCTGAGCGAGCGGTGTACCACTATTCCCAGCAGACACAGAACAGTAAACAGAATGCTATATAGTGTGGCTGAGCGAGCGGTGTACCACTATTCCAAGCAGACACAGAACAGTGAACAGAATGCTATATAGTGTGGCTGAGCGAGCGGTGTACCACTATTCCCAGCAGACACAGAGTGGCAGTAAACAGAATGCTATATAGTGTGGCTGAGCGAGGTACACAGAGTGGCAGTAAACAGAATGCTATATAGTGTGGCTGAGCAAGCGGTGTACTACTATTCCCAGCAGACACAGAGTGGCAGTAAACAGAATGCTATATAGTGTGGCTGAGCGAGGTACACAGAGTGGCAGTAAACAGAATGCTATATAGTGTGGCTGAGCAAGCGGTGTACTACTGTTCCCAGCAGTGACACAATGACAGGGGGGACCCTGGCTAGCGTGGCTGGAGCGCGAACTACCCTGCCTGCCTACCCAAAGCTAAACCCACAGACAAATGGCGGAGATATGACGTGGTTCGGGTATTTATTTACCCGAACCACGTGACCGTTCGGCCAATCAGAGCGCGTTCGGGTCCGAACCACGTGACCCGTTCGGCCAATCACAGCGCTAGCCGAACGTTCGGGGAACGTTCGGCCATGCGCTCTTAGTTCGGCCATATGGCCGAACGGTTTGGCCGAGCACCGTCAGGTGTTCGGCCGAACTCGAACATCACCCGAACAGGGTGATGTTCTGCAGAACCCGAACAGTGGCGAACACTGTTCGCCCAACACTAAATGCCTCATGGCACTTTTGAGATCCTCCAAGAGCATTTTTTCACATGTGTACATGCTGGCTTCTTTTTATCAGGGATGCCCTGTTGCTGAGGAGGATTATGCATACTAACACTTTTTGCATCTCTTCTCCAATTTGTGATTTAGAATAGAGAAGAATGAGGTTGGTGGCCTCAATGTTGTATGTTGCTGGAATGTTTTGTGTGAACTTATGACCACATTACGATGTTAGGTATGATAACAAAGTCAGATTATAGACAGTATTTAAAGTTTGTTCCTTGTTCATTTTAGATTTAGTTACTTGACTACATATAGCATACCATCACCTTCTGTATCCCTATGCAGCCTTTCCCTTCCCCTTTTTTGAAATTCAAAGAGACATACAGCAGAGTTCTTCCCTCTTAATTATACTATTCATCCTCAGAATGAAACCTTATGCCCATGCAATTTTCTCCCACTTAGAAAATTAAACTTTTTTGCAGAGATAAAAAGAACAGGTAGACTGCTTCAAACCCCATCACACGTCGAAGGTGCTTGGAAACCCCTTCAAAGGGTATCGACACAGAAATAGGTACAACTGCCTGCAGAACATCTTATATGAATAAAATCCAGAATTCTTTATTAGTAAATCCAAAAGACAGGATGGGAGCTGAAGCGTTTCAGACACACAGGCCCTTAGTCATAGTCCTACAGAAACATGACAGGAAGTGACATATATACAGAAGACCCCTCCCATTCAGTGCAGAACCAGAAATCTGAAAGATAATTTATCTGACCAACTGCTTGAGTGCTACAAAAATCTGGACCATGTATTTAGCACACATTTAAAAACAGAAACAAATTTAATATAAAAAAAGATTTATATCCCACCTTGATTTCAAACTATCCAGCACTCTTGTACCCAAATGAAAAATCCATTTTGCTTCGCACATCAGTAATCTATGGTAATTTTGACCTCCTTGTGCCCGTGGTATGAAAGGGGCCGCAACAGTCCTCAGCAATATGTTTTCAGCACAGCCTGGTATTATATTGCACCGAATAACACGTATTACTTATCCACTGTTGCAATTAATACATTGTCGGATTCAATACATACTGCAAATAGAATTAAAAAAACACCTTTCGACCCCTCTTGTGTACATGGCAAAATCAACAGGTCAAACAGCTGCATGGAAATGACCCCGTAGTCGAGAGCCAATTACATGGAGCAGAGCCAGAAGACATAAACAAGCTAGGCGATAGGACAGAACCCAAAGTTGGCGCTTTCCTACAGGCAACCCTACAATAACCCTGTTCCAGAACCTGCCATAATTTGTCGTTAATACACAGGAGGGGCAATGTCCGTTTAATAATATCTATTATTCTAGTATATATTTGATGCTGTATGCTGTGGCAAAGGTTGGCAGAAAATTTCCCCCCATGGAAGTTTTGTACCTCTGGAGATAGTGTGTAAATTTAGCACATATCCAAGCAAAAATTTGTGTTACTAAAGAATAATGTGAGGATCTCCGATGATGATATTTGATAGCCCTAAGAGCTAGCCCTCACAGGATCAAAGAAAATAATTCTCTGACATTGACTTTTACCCATACAAACTTGCTCGACCACAAAAAATTCTCAAAGCTAGATAAAACAGACAGACAACTTCCTAATCTTTGTCACAAACCCTCACATTTCTCTCCCAAAACTTTTTACCGTACTAGATAAATTGACAGCCATCTTGTTAACAAATCCAAATTTTTAAACATCATATTGGATCTGGGCAACTGGAACTCAATCCAAGTAAACAAACATTTCCACCAGTCTGTTACCTATCTAGACTATCTGGGAATCCACTTATCTTCCTATTGGAACTCATTATACTAATGTAACTACTTGCCTATGCTTAAACAGTTCCACAATTCTGGGCCCCATATGCCATTTCCTGGTTAGGTAAAATCCGTCAAGATATCGATCCTCCCTAAACTTTTGTACTGCTTTATGTTACTGCCAGTTAAGATCTCAGCACTCATTCTATGGACACTACAGTAAAAAATAATTACAGAGTAGCCATACAGAAACAATATATGCATAAATACAAGGGAGGCATGGGTAGCCTTAATATATATCACATTACTACCAAGGAGCATAAATTGCTCAGCTAGCCGTGTTGTACAAGGAATCAGACTATCATTAACCACTTTACCCCCCCCCAGTGCTAAATTTCTTCGTCCCTCTGCGCACTGCTTCACCCCCAGGGACGGAGAAAGGCGCACTTATTTGTTTACGGGCTGGGAGTGGGCGGGGACCTCGTGCGCACACTCCAGCCAGCCAGCACAGCAGGTGACTAATTGGATGTTAGGAACAAGCGTTCCTAAATCCAATTAGACACGCCGATTGCGGACACAATGGAGACTGCTTCAAACAGAAGCAGTCTCCATTGATAACAAATAAATGTAAACAAACGTGCAGCGCGCGATCGCGCACCCCCGCGACCCGCGCGCGCGCGCACACACCCCCGCTCTGCAGTGCAATGATTGGTTATGGGGACCCCAGTCCCCAATAACCAATCATATCACAGTAAAAAATGAATGGAAGCAGCGCTGCAATGTACAAATTGCGCTGGTGCTTCAGGGGTAAAAACCCCTCCGTTGTGAAGTGGTTAAATGACCTCCCTAGAAATCCTAACAGCGATCTCTGTTCCATCTGGCTCCCTCCAAACCATGGACTGCCCCCCACACCCCACAAATGGGTCACATACTAAAACACCTCATGATTATTTTTGTCTCAATAAAACACTCAAAGGGACTCATTTTTCCATGTCTCCTATTAACCATTTATAATACTTCTCCATGTATTCCAGCTAATGAGAACCCTACTGCCTTTGCATGGTGGCAATCACACAATATCATACTATTCAATGACGTTAGGTGGTTCATGGGTAAAAACTTGAACATATCTGAGAGACAGACTTCTCAGTTCAGATACCTTATTCACCACCGAATCACATCCTGAGTTGGTAGCCACATACAATTTCCATTAAATTTAATTAGATTTGAAATTGTAAAGAATTGATCTCTACCCTCTATGACCAAATCAATACCCTGCCCTTATATTTTCATCACTCCTGCCAGAAAAAAACGGAGAGAAAGACTTCTTTAAAGATTCAACAGAAGACTCTTGGAAACATATCTAGCAGATAATCCTTAAAATCTCTATTATTCTAGCCACTCTGGAGGTGACCTAAAAAGTTCTTCTTCTGTGCTACCTTGTGCCAACTGGGCTAGCCCACTGCCATAAGTTGAAGAAGTTTTGGTTCAGAATACACAGTCTGCTCGAATCTCTGTTCCATGTACCCATTCACAAAGACCCTTAAAATGCATTTCTGCACTCTAGAAATTCCTCCCTTTCCAGTCCGATTTGTGGAAGTAAAAACCAGGGTTCACAACTTCCTAGCATGGCAAGAATGGCGCAAGATAAATACAAGAAATTTGAGAAAATGTGGGGTCCTTGAATTAAGTACTTAGAAATACATAAAGCCCTGGAATGTTTTCTTTGTCACAGACTGAGCAGTTTCTTTATCAAGCACCAAAGAATTTTGGGCACTGTTATAAATAAATGAAGTACAAGTACTCAACAGTGTACAAAATTATAAACTTTATTAGGTCAAAACTGTATATAAGAACAGGTTCCCATCCCTTACTAAATCCACCCGGCTATCCCACACTTCTAAAAACAAATCCCACTAATGGAATACAGGGCTGAAGGCACCAGCTACAACAGACAATAGACTGAAAAATGGGATTTGGCTGAGTGATGCGGATGTAGCGTGAGTAAGACGCACACACTCCATCCACCCCACTCAGTCAAGTATGGGAGACACCACAGGTGCCCATCTCAGTAGCCACAATTAGCTTCTATAAAGGGAAATTTGGGCTTAGATTGCTCCTGATAAAATAGAGGGCAGCCCAAATTTCTGGTTAAAGCCGTTAATCACGGCTATTAACTTGGGCATCCAAGGTGGCATGCAAATTTCCCAGGCGCCTTCGGTGGCCAAATGTCCCATTTTGCAATGAAGATCCCTGTAGCGCTGGCTCTTGGGTAGTGCCCACAGTACTCCTGTTTTAGTCCAGCTGTGTTGTTCTTCCTTCTGCAGTGAGTTTAAATTATCAGCCAGGAAAAAAAAACAAGAATTACTGTCTCTTTAACTGATAATGTGTCACGTCTTTAATCATGCTGATTTTGAATTATTTAGTCTCAGTAGAAGTTGCTAGTTGAGAATCTATAGCTTTGTATCTCGCTGGGGGAAGTTTATTATTAGTGAGTCTGACAGCAGAGAGCCCTGGCAGGTTAATTGCTGCAGCAAGACTAGCTGGGAGTTTGCTGTTGATATATGGTGACTGAAGGGAAAGGAGATTGACTATGCCTGTTACAGCACAAATATCTTCATGCGCCTCAGGTTTCTTACACAGATATGGGAAATAAATGCTTGCTGTTCATTTTCTGTCTACACAATACAAATAGCCCAGGGCTGAACATGGCAACCACAGCAAGAAGAGTAAAAAGGGGGGAACTCGCAAATTAACATTATTACGAACATCTCTGCCTGAAAGTGCTGAAAATCAATTTCAATACAGTTTGCATTTTAATAAGATCCTGCACAAATCAACACAGTTTATGGAATACATGACTGCCTGAGATGCGTTTTGATGACTTTTGCTATGATGAAAAAAATATGAATATTTTGATTTTTTTTTTATAATTTTATGTCCATAATATACAAGAAGATTAAATGATACATAGATTTGCCCATTAGAGGGAAAAGATCTGCAATTAAAGAACTATCAATTCCATTCCCGGGCTGTATGTGTAAACTGCTTTCATATTATAAGATATACAGTAATAATAATAATATTTTGGTAATACAAATTATTTTTCGTTTACAAAAAAAAAAATTACGTCAGGTGACTTTTTTTCCAGCTAATGAAGCAATAGGTCTGTTTCACAAGAGTTTGCATTGAGTTATGTTATCTTTAACTAGTGATGGTCATGTCGAGGAGAATTCATGGAGAAGCATGTGATTTGTTAAATAAGCTGATTTACTAAGCTCTGATTTGTTGTGATCACATCCTGCTTTAGCACATGATCATGTCCAGCAAATTAGAGACTTACGTATATGTCACCTGACACAACTGATCACATGCTTCTTTGTACTGACTGATCTAGTACAAAGCTATGTGGCCATCACTACTCTGCCACTCCAACTCATCCACAGTTGATGAAAACAATGCTGTTTCTTGACTGAGTTTTAATTAAAGGGGCACTATGGCAAAAATTATGCTTTTCCATTATCCCCACATCAGCTATTTAATTTGAAAATTATACATTTCACCATAGATCTTGTGTTAAAAAAAGTAGCTGATAACACTATTTTTGCCCTCCTACAGGCTGAGCTGTGTCATTACCATGCTCTTTGCCAACGGACTGCACTAATAGCAGGCACTCCAGCTGATTTATAATAGCTGGCTCACACACTACAGAGAGCCATGCTGTTTTCACATGTAACAAACTAAATAAATAAATAAATACATAAACAGGCTGCTAAGTAAGTAACTAATTAGAAGCCTGTTTATTTATTTATTTAGCTTGTTACATGTGAAAACAGCACGGCTCTCTGTAGTGCGTGAGCCAGCTATTACAAATCAGCTGGAGTGCTTGCTATTAGTGCAATCCATGGGCAAAAAACACGGTAATGAAGCAGCTCAGCCTGTAAGAGGGCAGAATTAGTATTATCAGCTACTTTTTTTAGCACAAGGTTTATGATGAAATGTATGCTCGTCATATTAAATAACTGATGTGGGGATAAGAGGAAAGCATAATATTAGCCATTGTGCCCCTTTTACATTTTACTTAAAGAGAACCTGTAACAAAAAAAGTTCCCCTGGGGGGTACTCACCTCGGGAGGGTGAAGCCTCAGGGTCCCAATAATGCTTCCCCCTCCCCTGTAGCTTCAGGCAGTCCAGCGCTGGCTCCCCCAAAGTGTCCCGGAATCCTCCCTTGACAAGCCTGACAAGCACTGATAAGCACTGATTTATTTACCTTTCCTGGCTCCAGCTGTTGCGGCTCTCCACACAGAGATAGGCGAAAATAGCCGATCTCCGTTGGGTCCACTCTACTGTGCAGGCGCAGGAAGGTAAATATTTACATCCTCGCTGTTCAGGGAGCTTTATCTCCGCCACCGTGGGACCGAGGAGGATAGGGGAAGCCTTAATAGGATCCAAAGGCTTCCCCCACCCCAGGTGAGTACCCCCCAGGGGAGGTTTTTCTCAGTGCAGGTTTTCATTCAACCATGACTGAATGGGGTCAGTGAAAAACATAACTGAATGGGCTTTCATAGTGTATAGTTAGCTTTATTTATTTCACCTAAAAGACTAGTTTGGAGAGGGCATGAGAAAAATTGTTAATTTGCATAGCAAGCAGTAAAACCCCGTTAATTAGCATTCAAGCAACCAAAGCTATCAAGGAAGCAAGAAAAATTGATGGCAAGAAGTGCTGGGTTCTAAGGCTCCTCAAGGTTCACCTACAAACTGTGCCTCCTCTCTGCCATCTTTCCAGTGTTCGGGCAAGGGCTCCAAAAAGCAAAACATTATCATTTTGTGTGTCATCACCTAAAATGCGAATCATGCAACATCCACGGCTGCCCACTGCTACTCGAGACCCTGGTTTCTAAATCATGACCAGACTGCATGCTTCAAATAACTTTAGCAGCACTCCAAACTGCTTTAATTCTATTGGGATCTTTTCTTCTTAATACATGCACCTGAGGGTCTTAACGAGTTGGTGACTGATTTGTTAAAAGTTGTTGTACAGAGGCCATTTGAGATATCAGTCTGTGGCATGGCAACATTAACCACTTCCCCACCACAGGTTATTTCTCCTTAAAATCCAGAGCATTTTTCACATTTTATGCTCCTCTAATTCATTCATCAGTAACTTTATCACCACTTATGACACAAAATGATCTATACATCTTTGTTCGCCACAACTTAGGCTTTCTTTAGGTGTTACTTTCTGCTTAAAACTATTTTATTCAAGCCTCATTTTTAAGGGGCGTAATAAGAAAAATTATAGTTTTAAAATAAAATGTGCTGTGATAGATAATTATAGAGATAGAGTTTATTTGCCTATTTGTCCTGGTTATTACAATGTTTAAATTGTGTCCCTCCCTAGTACAATGTTTTGCAACAATATTTTATTTGGAAATAAAGGTGTATTTTTCCATTTGCATTTCTATATACAGTGGAGGAAATAATTATTTGACCCCTCACTGCTTTTGTAAGTTTGTCCAATGACAAAGAAATGAAAAGTCTCAGAACAGTATAATTTCAATGGTAGGTTTATTTTAACAGTGGCAGATAGCACATCAAAAGGAAAATCGAAAAAATAACCTTAAATAAAAGATAGCAACTGATTTGCATTTCATTGAGTGAAATAAGTTTTTGAACCCTCTAACAATAAAAGACTTAATACTTAGTGGAAAAACCCTTGTTTGCAAGCACAGAGGTCAAACGTTTCTTGTAATTAACAACCAAGTTTGCACACATTTTAGGAGGAATGTTGGTCCACTCCTCTTTGCAGATCATCTCTAAATCCCTAAGGTTTCGAGGCTGTTTCTGTGCAACTCTGAGCTTGAGCTCCCTCCATAGGTTTTCTATTGGATTAAGGTCCGGAGACTGACTCGGCAACTCCATGACCTTAATGTGCTTCTTCTTGAGCCACTCCTTTGTTGCCTTTGCTGTATGTTTTGGGTCATTGTCGTGCTGGAACACCCATCCACGACCCATTTTCAGTTTCCTGGCAGAGGGAAGGAGGTTGTCGTTCAGGATTTCACGATACATGGCTCCGTCCATTTTCCCGTTAATGCGATTAAGTTGTCCTGTGCCCTTAGCAGAAAAACACCCCCAAAGCAAAATGTTTCCACCCCCATGCTTGACGGTGGGGATGGTGTTTTGGGGGTCATAGGCAGCATTTTTCTTCCTCCAAACACAGCGAGTTGAGTTAATGCCAAAGAGCTCTATTTTGATCTCATCAGACCACAGCACCTTCTCCCAGTCACTCACAGAATCATTCAGGTGTTCATTGGCAAGCTTCAGACGGGCCTGCACATGTGCCTTCTTGAGCAGGGGGACCTTGTGAGCCCTGCAGGATTTTAATCCATTGCGGTGTAATGTGTTTCCAATGGTTTTCTTGGTGACTGTGGTCCCTGCTAATTTGAGGTCATTCACTAACTCCTCCCGTGTAGTTCTAGGATGTTTTTTCACCTTTCTCAGAACCATTGACACCCCATGAGGTGAGATCTTGCGTGGAGCCCCAGAGCGAGGTCGATTGATGGTCATTTTGTGCTCCTTCCATTTTCGAACAATCGCACCAACAGTTGTCACCTTCTCTCCCAGCTTCTTGCTAATGGTTTTGTAGCCCATTCCAGCCTTGTCCAGGTCTACAATTTTGTCTCTGACATCCTTGGACAGCTCTTTGGTCTTTCCCATGTTGGAGAGTTTGGAGTCTGCTTGATTGATTGATTCTGTGGACAGGTGTCTTTTATACAGGTGACTAGTTAAGACAGGTGTCCTTAATGAGGGTGACTAATTGAGTAGAAGTGTCTAACCACTCTGTGGGAGCCAGAACTCTTAATGGTTGGTAGGGGTTCAAAAACTTATTTCACTCAATGAAATGCAAATCAGTTGCTATCTTTTTTTTACGGTTACTTTTTTCGATTTTCCTTTTGATGTGCTATCTGCCACTGTTAAAATAAACCTACCATTGAAATGATACTGTTCTGAGACTTTTCATTTCTTTGTCATTGGACAAACTTACAAAATCAGTGAGGGGTCAAATAATTATTTCCGGCATTGACTCTTAAGCAACCAGAAACTACACTTATTCGACATCAGGCAATCCCAATCAGTGAAAGATAATGGGGATTAACACCCCCCCCCCCAAAAAAAAAACAGCAATCCAAATGAAATATGTGTTCAATAATTTGTGTTTATTTTTCTGTTTGTTTTCTTGTTGTCTCACATTGCATGTGAGAAGGTGCAAGTTTCACTTTAGTGGCATTCAGATTAAAGAATGAAAAGTGCCTAAAAAGTAGAAGTAAATGACAGCCTCATAGATTTTTAAGCCCTTACAAATGGCACCCAGTTCATTCACAAGGCTGCTTATGAATATTCAGATCTGATTTAGAAAACATAGTCTTAACATGGAAATTAAAGTGCATGTATTACAGTATATCTGTGCTTTGTAAAATGAACATCTATATCCATGTTTATTTATAGGTCATAACTTTAATACACTTTTAATACCCCATAGTTATGGGTATTGCAAGCACAACCTAGTCATAAAACTGATTCCATAACCTTTGCTTGTATTACCACTTTGTATAGAATAATCTACAATGTATTTTTTTATCTTCATGTGATGATACAACCTGGTCCGCGCGCCCGCGATGATCCAGGCACTTCCGGCTTGCGTCCCACGGCTGCATCCCCAGCGGCGGTGGGCGGATGCATGCATTCCAAAGGACGCATGGGTCGGACGCGTACGGATGTGCATCAGACACATACGACCATGCGTACAATCTATGCGTCCAGGCGGCGGGCAATCCGGAAGTGACGCGGCCGGAGGGTATATAAGTACTTCCGGTCCGCGGCCGCACGCCGGTTATAGCGTTCACTTGCTGCCGGTAGGCTGTGTCTCGGATTGCTCTGTGCAAATTACTGTGATACTGCTGCTGCTTCCTGGAAGTGCTCCTGGCTAGGCACTGTGCTGACTGTACATCTACAGCCCCGTGGGTGCTAGTTAGTCACTGGGAGCTTAACCTGTATCTGATCACCTGTGTATGACCTGGCTTGAATTAGACTACCCTCCTGCCTGATCCCTCAAACCTGTATCTGATCACCTGTGTATGACCTGGCTTGAATTAGACTACCCTCCTGCCTGATCCCTCTAACCTGTATCTGATCACGTGTGTATGACCCGGCTTGAAATTGACTATCCGACCAACCCCTTCCGCTTCCCCGGGCGGGACACCGTGTCGTCGGTGACGGCTCCGTCACCCGACCGTTACACTTCATTAACATATTCCATACTCTATGGTAATTGGTTAGAAGAGTTGTAGTGTAGGCTAATTTGCCTATACCCTGTCCCCGGGGTGTACATTTAAAAGGGGTACCCGGTAAAATGGGTGTATAGAAATCCTTATAGTAGAATATTAGTAAATTTTACCTTTGTTCTACTATCACCAACAGTAGAATATTTTTATTACATAATTAATTACAGTATGTTTATATTTAACTATACCTCACTGTAATGCTGTTCTCTCATCAACTGCCCTCTAAATCTCTATTCCAATATCCAGGCGCCTAAATTACTCCTTGGCTCTCAGGTGTAATAGAGCCAAAAGCCTTATTGGTAATTACCATCACCTGGCACCTATATGATATCCCAGGGACTATATTACGCTTCCCCCAAAGTGGTCATATATGATATGTCATAGCCAAGCACCAATTTTCCCTCTGATGCTGCTCCACTGATATTTGGAGTTTGCTTATAACTGTTGACAAATTCCAGCACTCACTTTATTTACCACGGGCCCCTATGGCGTCCAGTCACATAGTAGCCTATAGTGGCACCCAAAGTACCAGACACACCTTGCACCAATTTAACTATGCAAACAACCAAACAGGCACAACTGTTAATTGTGGAAAATTATTATGGTAAGCACTATTATACTTTTTGTACACAACAAAGTAATATAATCTTTGTTTAAAGGGGTTCTGTGGATATTTAAAAAAAAAACAAAAAACTGACACTTACCTGGAGCGTCTACCAGCCCCCTGCAGCTGTCCTGTCCCACTCCGTCCTCTATGATCCTCCATTCCCGCTGCCGGTTACCGTTGAATTATTCATCTAATTAGAGGAATGCAACTGCACCTGCTCAGGTGCGCGTTCTCGCTCCCACTCGCTTCTCCGGGATCCTCCTGCACCGGTGCAGTATGATAAAACTTCATACTACGCCTGTGCAGTAGGCTACCAGAGACACGAGCGGGAGCAAGGACGCGTGCAGCCACACAGGCGCAGTTACATTCATCAAGTTTGAAGAAATAATTGGACGGTAACCGGCGGCGGGAAAGAGAGGATCGTAGAGGATGGTGTGGGACAGGACAGCTGCAGGGGGCTGGTAGAAGCCCCAAGTAAGTGTCAGTTTTTGTTTTTAAAAATATGCACAGAACCCCTTTAAGGTCACTGGGTGCATACTGAATCCAGTCTTGTAGCATTAAGCTGGCCCCACTAGCAGCAGTTCCACACTATTACAGGCATACATAATATTTTTTAGCAAATTTATTAGCAATCTTCTACTTTCCATAGTGTTTTCAGCTTTTTACCTGCCACATTTGTTTTTTAATTAAGTGCGCTGCAGTGCCACACACTGTTGTGGCTCCCCCAGAGTAATGCAGAGTGGCAGAGGGTGCTTCATAATTACCTGATCCAGATGCAGGCTTCGCTTTCCCCTTGCAGGATCGGCTTTCCTCTTCTACCAATGAGCGGCGCTGTAATGCCAACATCCTCATCCGGGTCCCCGATCACATGATATGACACATGATTGGGACCTGAAGGGAGGATGCCAGCATTACAGTGCTAGAAGAGATAGAAGAGGAGAGCAAATCTCATAAGGGGAGAGCGAAGCATGCATCTAGATCAGGCAAATGTGAAGTGATCCATGCTAAAGTGACATGTGACATAATGAGATAAACATAGGTATATATAAAACTAGTCCTAAGTACTGGTACTAAGAAATAGTCTGGAATCCCTTTCTGCTTTACTTCAAGTGATAAAAAACATAGTTTTTATCCATGCAAATGAGATCGTAGGACAGCGTAATCAGCCTGGTTTTCTAAAAAGTTCATAGAACATGAAACAATTTTGTCTGGCTGAGAAAGGACTGCTGATAGCTTTTTAGTGCTAAAACGTTGAAAGGACCATCACTTCTGTTTGTTTTGTAAATGAATGAAGCAGATTTTACATTAGACAGTCATGCAAATAAAAATAGGAGACTCTGTCCTATGTTACTAATGTTTTACAAAATGTCCTGTTAGAACACATACAATATTTGTCTCATAGGTTCACTTTAACACTTTATATAGTTCTCATACAGCATACAAAAGTTATTCTGTTAGCTTTTGCCATTAACATGAGAAGGTCACAATCCTTTTATGTAAACCTTTGCCTAATAAACAAATGAAAATCTAAACCACCTGCAACTACTGTACCTAGAGACATGTTAGTCAATATAGTGCCAATGTGTCTTGTAAAATCACCAGACTATCCTGATACGGTCTGTGTATAGAGGGCAACAGTGGACAACATTTGATTAAAACACCACTAAAATGAAATCCCAGAGTCCTCTTGCAACAGTAAGTTTTATCATTTTGATGTTTCCACAGAAAAGTTCTGATCTATGTTTCGAAAGAAAAAATCTACAATTTATAGCCGCAGTAAGAATTCACAGCAAGGAGAAATTGAAAAATGTAGATTTATTATCTTATTTTTATACCTTTCTACTATAAGGCTACCTCAATCATAAAAAACTCCCAGATGCATAGCTCCGAACATCATACAAGCACATTATCACAATCTCATTGCAATAACATTCCTTGGTTCCACAGGGCCATAGACAGTGAAGCATATAATGGATGGGTCATAAAACCAAGTTAACAATATCCTTTTCTGCTTTGAGATTACTTGAAAAATAACTTAACGTTTGTTTTGTAAAGCAGAAGGATCACCCTTAGACATGGCTCCAAAACATGATAAATCTGATAGATGTTGTATATAACCAGTAACACAATAGTGTTATCAATTTTTTGTCAGGCAATTTAACTTCATGCCAAGCTAATTCAATTTCGCCACTGTTTTATTAAGTCCTGCAAAAACCAAGTCTTCGTTCCCTAGTAAATCACAGTTTTCCCTGCAAATTTCAGTAGAAGGAGCCTGTTGTTTTGTAATTTTGATATATTAAATATCCAGAAAAAGGTTTTGCCGGGCTATCAATCTAAAGCAATAAAATAAATCACAGTCCGGAAAAAATAATAAATATTTTATTGCAATTCAGTGAGGTTTTGCTTTCATTCTTCTATTCACGTTATTGGTAACACTACAAACTACTATAAAGTACATCAGTTCAAATATCCAGGTAATAGAGTTTACGAGTCAAATGTCAAAATAAACACGCCAACAAAATCTGTCAAAAGTGAATTACTCATGAGAATGTCATTATTGCATTATTATGGTGCATTGAATAGAACACATGAAAGAGAAACATTATATTGAGCTACCCTTTATTTCAGGGAATGCACTAAAACAGTGGCTGGCAAACAAAACCAGCTTTAGATATTTTCATCATCGTCCTCAATTGTACTAAAGTAAAATCAGTAAATCCCAAGTTTTGGGACAATTTCTAAATGCATTTGCAACATATTCCATATTTTTAAAACTGTACTTCCCACTCTCCCCTCACAGCTTTCTGAAATTCACCTTCATCTTATCCCTTTGTTTTATAACTTCAGCTCAAAGGTTTGCATGTTAGGTCAAACTTTACACTGTCTTGACCCCAACCACTCTCTGGTCTTATACAACCTTTACTCACTCTGAGCCTATTCCAATTTACTTTTTTACAAAAACTAGAGCCTCTTATCAGGTCTGGAGATTGATTGACATACACTCACTAGGTTATGATTAACACTACAGAAAAAAAGATAGGAAGGAAATGCAGGTAAGTTCTAAGTAGCTTTAGAACTAAACATACATGTTTATTTTAATTCATGGTCCTTTTGAGGCTGAGCACTCTTGACTAGTCTTGGCAGGAGTTAGACATACAAGGCCCAATCCAATTCATTTTCTCCTAGGAGATAATTTTTCATCTTCTATTCAAAACAACTTTCCAGCACTCTGCTATTGAAAATGTACCAAAAGGTAGCGTAAAAAGTACTGTTAAAGTTATTGCTAGTATTTTCTTGTGTGCTGGTGGCTTAAAGGGCATTTTTATTGATAAGATGTGAAACTATCACCTAGGATCACCTAGGAGAAAACTCAGGCAAAAAAAGTGAATTGAATAAGGGTCCTTGGCCCATATACAATTCACTTTTTCTCCAAAGTTTTCTCCTAGGAGAACATTTTTCATCTAATCTTTAAAATAATTTTTTAAATTTTACACACTTTGGAATTGAAAAAGTACCAACACGTAGGTGAAAAAGTACTACTAAAACTATTCTGAGTATGTTCTTGTTTGTTAGTGTTTTAAAGGGCATTTAATTGATAAGTTGTTGAAATATCACCAAGGAGAAAACATAGCGGAAAAGGTGAATTGAATAAGGGCCCTTATCTCTATTTATGGGACCTGTGGCATCTCATTGATGTTAGCAGCAACAGCAGCAAATACAGATTTGCATGTATAACCTGTACACAAAAGTAAGCTAATGTCCAAAAGCAACCTTATTTTTATATCAAAATCTCCACAAGTAATCTCAAACTTTTTTGCAGCAGGATGTAGGCTGTTAGTTTACAAGATAGTTAATCCATTAAATTAATTTTCCATGGCTAAAAAGTGCAAACACTTAAAAAAGTGCAAGCACACACTCAAAAACAAAAGAGCAAAAATGCAACAAAATGCACCTAAAATAACCAGAAATCACATGATACAAAACCACAAAAATCAATTAAATTCACTCTCCATGGCTAAAAAGTGCAAGCACACACTCAAAAACAAAAGAGCAAAAATGCAACAAAATGCACCTAAAATAACCAGAAATCACATGATACAAAACCACAAAAACCGCATTTGATTGTATTGTGTTTTTCATTTGGGATTACATTGACAACAGGCTTTCAGGGTGCTGGCAAACTTTAAAGAGGCATTGTAGGCAAAGATTGAACTTCATCCCAATCAGTAGCTGATACCCTCTTTCCCACAAGAAAACTTTACCTTTTCCCAAATAGATCATCGGGGAGGGGTCTGTATGGCTGATATTGTGGTGAAACCCCTCCCACAGTGTGATGTCAGCACCTAAGTCCTGAAAGTTTCCTGTCTGTGAGCTTTGTTGCATTGTGGGAAATGTTTCCAACTACCAAGCGACCAGTTTCTCCCTCTGTGAATATGTATATCTATAGAAAACAACCTTTTAGCCTATCACGTTGCTGGGGGATGTGGTTACAGATAATGGTGCTGGTTTTTTTCATGTCTGCCAGTAGTAAAGATGATGCGTGCAGGCTGATTGTGGAACAAACAATCCTTTTTGGGGAACAAACAAATACTTTCACTTTGTAATGTATTGATTTACATTTTTCCCCTTTCCTCTAAAGTTCTTCTTTAAGAAATGCTTGGTGTTGTCCTCCTATTCCATTTGTGCTAGAACCATACAGGTAAAGTATATTTGTCAAGTTTTGTTGTGAATCTGCATTTGTCATTCTATACACATGGCTTGTTCAGTAACACACAGCCTTCGATGTAGAGCACTTTGTAGAAGACAATAGAAGTGACATTTCTAAGCAATTTTTCTATTAATGAACAGTACTTCAGGGAGACTATAGGCATATAATTTCAGAACTGTTTAAATTGCTAATTAGAACTGTACAGGAGGTGTATTCCTAATGCAGACAATTATATCAGCTCCTAAGTGTTTGCCTTACAGTTGCTAATTACTGCAGAAGCCAATTAATTGCTGTTGACTTTTTGTATTCTTTTGCATATCGCCAGCTAATATTTACATTTATAATGAAGACAAAATTGGCAAACACTGTGTCATTTTGTAATGAACAATTCCAGTGACTAAACAATAAGCACATTATCTCATTTGTGCCTGAAGAGTATGGCTGATTAGCATATGTTCTTTGCACACTACAGAAGCATTACTCTCTCTTCTAAAGAGTGCAGATGTCATTTATGTGCAGCCTCACTACACCTGCTGTGTCTCTGCAGCAATTAAAAGTGTGTAGCAGCATCATTTTTTCATAAGTGAAGAAAGTCTAAAAATAATATAGAAACTATGATAAAACTCTCATAAACAAAAAGAACATTTATACCACAAGAAAAAGTTAAATTATTGAATTGGAAACATGAATGCAGAAGTGGTCTGCTTGGCACCTAACTATGGGATGTAGTTTATGAAATATCAAGGAATGCAAGAATTAGGCTAAATGTACTCATTTACTTCCAAAGATCTCCAAGCATCTCCAGAGGATATAGTAAAAAAATTGATTTTATAAATCTGACCATCTGCAGAAATAAGGGCACTTTCTGTTGATCTGTCATTCGTAACATTTCTAAATTTACTGATTGCTATTTTTCATCTTTCCCCCTGTCCACATATATATATATATATATATATATATATATATATATATATATATATATATATATATATAAAGCTTTTTGACCATTTTTTAGGTTGGAGTGCTGCAGGTCTCTGGAAAAGAGACCTGTCTTCACACTGTGAGTTTCAGAGCTGCTTTTCTGGTGAGGAATTTGCATCCACTTGTCATGCAAATTGCTTAGCTGCTTCCTTTGATGGCTTGCAGTATAAATACCATTTGCTCCCAGAATTCCCTGCTGGTCATGAAGGTTTGTTCCTGCTAACTTGCCTGGAGTCTCAGCCCTCTGCTCATTGTAGGCTATTATTGTTAGCTTAGAGTAGTTACCCCTTGGGAGTGCTCCTGGCATTCCTATTTAGTGCAGTCAGGTTTGTGTTATATTTGTACTGCCTATCCTGTCTTGTCTTGTCCTTGCGATTGCACTGTCGCCAGCGATTGGCGGTAGTGAATCATTTTGTCTTTCTGTTGCGATTGTTCTGTCGCCAATGGCGGTTGACAGAAAATTGCTCTGTCTGTTTGGATCACAGTTGCCTTAGCGTTAGAGGCGGTGGATCTTGCTGTATGCTGTCTTGGAGTTTAACCTCAGCTGCGGTTGCTGCTGGTTACTCCTTCTGTCTGTCTTGTTGTGCGGATCGCACTCGCTCTTGCAGAAGAGCAGTGGATTCTTTCAGTCCCGTTCCTGTGTACGGATCGCACTCGCTCTTGCGGAAGAGCAGTGGATCCTTTCTCACTTGTTCCTGTTGTCTATCTGTTGGTCTGGAGTAAATGCTTGCCGCTGCCTGAGGTAAGGCAACCGATTAGCAAGCGTTTCTGTTATTTGTATGTTTGTGTTTTCTGTGTTCTTTTGTTAGTCAGGGTTGGCGCGTTTTGTCTCTGTTGCACTTTTCGTGCAGAGACCGCGCCATTAACGTGTTTTGTCGCTGTTGCGCTTCTTGTGCGGCGACCGTGTTTAGCGAGTGCGTTTGTTATTTTCCTTGGCATTCTGATTGTTATTGTTTGCTGTGCCTTTCTTACTTCACCTATGCTCTGTCTTTACTCAGTCTCGTGTCACTATTAGCAATCGCCATTCTGGCGATTGCTTTTCCACTTGGTCTTCGCTGGTGTGTGTTCACCGTCGCCGGGTGGCGACTAGATTGGTGGACATACATACATTCTGTCTCTGTGCTCTCTCTCTCTCTCACTAGGGGCTATCTTGCCCTGCATTGCTTCCCCTCGTACAATTCCTATCTGGCATCTGTGGCAGTGCAGAGGGTTTATTCCTCTGCGCTCCACAGCTCCATCTGCCGGTGGGAATTCCCCTTTACAGGTGCATTGCACCAAAGCTGGGTTCTGTTATTCAGACGCTTGTGGAGGATTTCCGCAGTGTCAGTGCACAGCTTGTGCGCTGACCTCGGAGATAATTCCCCAATCCTTATATATATATATATATATATATATATATATCAGTGATAAGTGCATCCATTACTCTGTAAATCACTAAACAGCATTTGCCATTTTAAAAGTGCAGAACACTATTGGCTGCAAGAAAACAGGTTTAAACAATACAATAAAATAAAATAAATAAACCCCTTTTACCACTTTTGCCATGGATAGCTGCTTACAAAGTTGTGAGCCATGGTTTAAATTTATATCATTGTGGGCATCTCTTTTCTGACAAATGGATATTGTCTTTTCCAATCAGAGGCTCCATTTAAACGGAACCTGAAGTCAGAGTAATGGAAGATGCCATACTGATTTTCTTTGAAACAATACCAGTTGCCTGGCAGTCCTGTTGATCTTTCTGGCATCAGCAGTGTTTAAATCAGACACCTGAAACAAACAAATCTAGTCAATCCTGTGGCAAATCAAATCAAACTTCAGAAGTTCCTGGGCCTTACCAAGCCACAAGTTCATGGGCCATACCAAGCTTATTTAATTGGTCAAGGAAGAAGAGTCTTTGCTGCACCTTCTTCTGGGTTGAGATGGTGTTTGCCCTCCAGGTCAGATCATCAATGATGGTTGTGCCCAGGAGGTGGACTCTGGGTACACTTATGACTTTGGTGCCATCAATATAGATTAGAGTTAGGTTAGAGGCATGCTTTCTGAAGTCAATCACCATCTCAACAGTTTTGGGTGTGTTTAGGACTAGCCTGTTCTCTCTACACCAATTGCAGACTCTGTTTACCTGCTGGTGGTAAGCCTGCTCATTGTTCTTACTAACAAGGCCACCAATTGTGGTATCATCCACCAATTTAATTATTTTGATAGAGTTTGCTGTGGATGTGCAGTTATTCATGTATAGAGAGAGTGGGAATGGTGACAAGACGCAGCCCTGATGTGCTCCAATGTTGGTCACTCTAGGTCTGGAGGAGATGTTACCCAGCTTAACAACCTGGGGCCTGTTCAAGAGAAAGTCTGTGATCCAAAGACAGAGAATTGGATGGACATTAAGCTCTGTGAGATTGGCATGCAGAATGCAGGGACAGATGGTGTTAAAGGCTGAACTGAAGTCAAGGAGAAGGATTCTGGCATATGAATCCAGCCTGTCCAGGTGATCAGTGATAAACTCCAGGCAGATATTAATCGTGTCATCGGTGGACCTGTTTGCACTGTATGAAAACCAGTGTGGGTCCAGTCAGTCCAGTGTGGTGTGCATGAGGAGGGACAAGACCACTCTTTCAAAGGTCTTTATGGGCCTGAAGTTGTTTAGGTCTGAAACCATTTGGTTTTTCGTTACAGCGATTATGGTGAATCATTCTGTTGCTATTTTAAAGCTCTCATCTGGATCAAGTTATTTGGGCATGGGGTTTGGCAGGTGTGTAACACATGGTATATGGGTAATCAAACAATAAGTTGGGCACCAAAACAGTTTGCGTGCAGATTGTTAAGTACTAGACTCTTTCACGGTGTATGAGGTGCCCTCACAGAAGAGACCTAACCACTAGTTAAACCTAACCACTAGCTGGCAGTTAAAACATAGGATGAACCTGAGGCTGCTAGCCATAAATGGTCTACACATTTGTGCTGCCAGTACTGCCAGTGCTGCCAATTTTTCCCCTGTTCTTTAGAAAATGTGTAGACCATTTATGGCTAGCAGCCTCAGGTTCATACTATGTTTTAACTGTTAGCTAGTGGTTAGGTTTCTTCCGTGAGGGCAGGTCATCGCCGTGGAAGAGTCTAGTATGAAAACTGTTTTGGAAGCTAATGTCCTCCATTTGCTGCATCTGTTTTTATTGCAAGTTGTGTAATCTGCCCTTGTTTTGGGCTCTGCACATCTATGCAGCTGGTTGACATGGGTGAAGCCTGAGTTTGGAAGCGCTGCCAATGTCTCCTGTTTACTAAAACTGTAGGTAATCTGGGTAATTAGAAACAGACCAACAATATGATTAGATTAAAAACAATCTCTGAGGTTCAGATAATATTCCTCAGAAGGTGGAACCCATTGTTGTTTCACTACAAATGTCCCAAATAATAACCACATCCATGGGTGAGAACCCATATCAATATTAACAATTGCATTCAAAGAATACATGCACATGGCAGCCTGTAAAGAGAGTGATTAAACCAGTAAATGTGTAAAAAATGAAAGATATTAGTTATCAAAACATTGCAGAATATTCCATGATGCCAATTCACCAGATACTCCTTCACCCACTGCACTTCCCCTTCCCCAAGCACCTGCCTTAGATATTCAAGTGATGAGAACATCTCCTTTTCTTTGTGAGTGGGCTGAAAGAGGTACAAAAGAAGGGGGGTTGTTAGAGGATGATTCGATGTTTGACTCTTAATTTCAAAAATTAAGACTTTTTAGCATTGTGGTCAAATGCCAGTTGGCATGATTTAGATGGACCCCTGCATGCTGTAAATACAATGACACAGCAGATGTAACAGGCCATGAACACAGACAAGAAGTCATAGATACACATGTACAGCCAATGATAGTTGCAGCGTGTCATGCGCATGTACAGCAGTATTTATTTATTCATTTTATTTTTTTGCATGTAAGTACATCATTGCAATTTGTGACAATCACTCATTTTTTCTTTATAATGTAAACCAACCTACCTTGGTGTTACAATAAAAATTGATGCAGCACAATGATATACATACCATTCTCCTTACTGTTTAAAAAATGTGATAAAGTTTAGTATTACTTTGCATTGCAGGGATTTTCTGTGGGAATACGACCATGGATGTGGGCCCTCTATACAGTTAGTTTGCATAGTTTTGCTTAGCCTGTAAGAATGTTTCCACCGGATTAAAGTATAACTCCCCTATCAGCGACATAACGTTACAAAATGACCTACCCCCTGAAGGCATTATATCTTGCTTTTAAAAAAAACAAAAAAAACTTCTCTCATCCTCTCTGTAATGAAATGAAAAAAAAATTACCTTAGTTGGCACAGTGGTGATATAAAACGTAATAAAACTATTGTAGAATATTCTTGCCTCCAGCTAACTAAACATCAACACATAATTCCTCAAACAATAATGGAACATTAAAAAATAATCCCCCACCAGGAATTCAACATGATAAAATAAGCCCCTGTTGAGAGTAAAATATGAAAAACCTGTTCCATTGTTTGGCAATAGAACACTAAAAAAAATCTTAGACCTAAAAGTGGAAATAAGATAAAAGTCTTCAATAGTAAGAACATATACAATAATTGTCTGTCAGGAACATAGCATGGTTAAATATCTTTCATGTCAACAGTATAAAACTATAAAATACCAAGCATTACTTATATATAGCATTACCTATACAGTAACAATGCTGACAATACAACCCTTTAAACTGCAGTTTAGGTTTTTGAAAGGTTATTACTGTAAATTAGTTGGTTAACAGTTGCAATCTAATGCCACGTCTACAAATAGTCGTGGCATTAGATTTAAGTGAATCCACAACAGTCTAAATTTAAAATGAAAAATTCTTATGGTGCTAATTTGTGGATGCAGTTGTTTTAGTAAAACTGCTAGTTTTCTAACCTTTTAGCAACTCTTGCTTTAATTAAATATGACCCTTGCTACTTAAAAGGCAGACAGTTTTTAATAAATTCAGGCCATTTCTTCAACAAAGGGTGGGTTTGTGATAGACACTAGGTTGGGGTTAGTGTTTGGCACTAGTAGGGGAGGGTTTATGCAAGAATGGGTGCTGAGTAATTGTATAGTAAAATATTGTCTATTTAAATTACTATTATCTTTACTAGCGGCACCACCCAGCTAGCGCAGTGGTGCCAAAATACATACGTTAAATTTCTCCCATAAAACATGTCAACATTTTTTTGGGGAAAAAAACCTTATAATTTTTTGTTTTGTTTTTTTAATCAACTTTAATCTTTAGAGGGGAAATACAATTTTAAACCAGTACAGTGGCATATTTAAGCAGATTTTGGCTTATTGTAAAGCCCCTGTTGTTGCTATTCTACAAATAAAGACACCAGGAAATTTGGACACTGGAATATACTCAAAAGTAGTATTGGTAGCATTTATCAATATCTTACTATTTTAGAGGGTTAATTTTCCTTGTTAAAATATTAGTAAATGTAACCAATATTTTACTGCAGCTAAACCTAACCATACTGTAAACTAACCATACAGTAACAAAGCCTAACTTTATCCACCCACCTAATGCCTAACCTTTAAATCCCCTTCCTGGCACCTAACCTTAACCACTTAAGCCCTCGGTCGTTTTCACTTTATGCATCCGAGCAATGTTCACCTCCCATTCATTAGCCTATAACTTTATCACTACTTATCACAATGAACTGATCTATATCTTGTTTTTTCCGCCACCAATTAGGCTTTCTTTGGGTGGTACATTTTGCTAAGAGCTACCT
The DNA here is from genome assembly GCF_040937935.1 of Hyperolius riggenbachi. Classification (NCBI taxonomy): domain Eukaryota; kingdom Metazoa; phylum Chordata; class Amphibia; order Anura; family Hyperoliidae; genus Hyperolius; species Hyperolius riggenbachi. The sequence continues at coordinate 424,946,799 of NC_090646.1, forward strand.
TACTGTAAATGCATTTTAACAGTAAGAATAAGGAAAAAAAACTGAAAAAATGCATTATTTCTCAGTTTTCGGCCATTATAGTTTTAAAATAATACACGCTTCCATAATTAAAACCCACATATTGTATTTACCCATTTGTCCCAGTTATTTCACCATTTAAATTATGAACCTATCACAATGTATGGCGACAATATTTTATTTGGAAATAAAAGAGCATTTTTTCCGTTTTGCGTCCATCACTATTTACAAGCTTATAAAAAAAAGATAGAAATATTTCATCTTTACATAGATATTTAAAAAGTTTAGACCCTTAGGTAGATATTTATGTGTTGTTTTTTATTTTAATGTTTTGTTTTTTTTATTGAACATTTTATGTGGGTATTTTTGGGAGGGTGGGATGTAAATAGTGTTTGATTTGGGGAACTATATGTGTATTTTAATTTTTTTTTTATTTTTTAGATGTAGTTTTACTTTTTGGCCACAAGATGGCAACCTTGACTTTGTTTACATGACGTCACTCTAAGCGTACAATGTACGCTTAGAGGGACATAGGAGTCAGAAAAAAGCGAAGCTTCCGAGAGAAGCTGTCGCTTTTTCTGTGGGGGAGAGGAATCAGTGATCAGGCACCATGGCCCGATTAATTGATTCCTGGGCTAACGAATCCACGGCCGGGAGCGTGCATGCACACGCGCGATCGGCCGCGGGAGCGTGCAGGATGGCAAATGTCCTCCTTGATGTAGAACTACGTCAAGGAGAACAAAGTGGTTAAAGGACAACTGTAGCAATAGGTATATGAGACTGCCATATTATTTTCTTTTAAGCAATACTAGATACCTGGAAATGCTGCTGATACTCTGCCTCTAATATTTTTAGCCATAGACTCTGAACAAGCATGCAGCAGATCAGGTGTTTCTGACATTTATTGTCAGATCTGACAAGATTAGCTGTTTCTGGTGTTATTTAGACACTATTGCAGCCAAATAGATCAACAGGGCTGCTAGGCAACTGGTATTGCTTAAAAGGAAATAAATATATACCTCTCGCTACAGTTGTCCTTTACAGACCCACCCCCCATGGAACATCTGCTGCAAAACCAAAAAATACCTGAGTAACTACATAGACAAATACTGTATATACTCGAATACAAGCCTACCTTGTGTATAAGTCAACTCCAATAATTGACCTTCTCAAGCTGGATTTTTTTTATTGACTCTAGTATAAGTCTACCCAGCAAAGTTAATGGCTGCACTTGGGGCCCCGGAAGACTTGACAGTTGCACTTGGGGACCAGGAGGGGTTATTGACTGCACTGCATACAGTATTGCAGCCATTAATCCCTGCTGACTTTTAAGTGCAGCCAATAATTCCTCCAGGTCCCCAAGTGCAGCAATTATTCACTCCCCTTCCTGCAGCCAAGTATTTTTCCCCTTGCTCCTTTTCTTGTTAGTTGTTGTGGCCAGGGCTTTCAGACCTGTGCTTTCTTGGCATTTCCATTATGAAGAATGTGTCACTTACCACTAAGTAAATTGCTGCAAATGTATCACTGTGTGAGTGTCACTAATAGTACACACATTACCCAGTGTTGCCCATGACTCATGTATAAGTCGACCCCTATACTTTTATTTAGTTAGTCTGACCTAAATGTCTAGACTTATACTCAAGTATATACGGTAAATGATAATATTCACAATAAATTTAACATTAGTGCACCTAAATTGTCCACTTACCACAGACAGACACATTTCCTGTTTGCATATGTCAGAGTAAGTAGTGGAAACATATTTTTTTGAAAAAAAGATTAATACAGGAATGGGAGAAATTGGAAAAAGGGGAGGGGGGAGTTTTTAAAGGACACCCTCCTTAGACCATATGTTTAACCCACTGTAGGTAATACTGTATACCCGATTAGCACATCTATGTCACTTAGACCCACAAAAATAATGATGTTTAGCCAGCCGACCAGTGTGAAAAAAACATTTTTAAAAAGGCAGTGTAGCTTTTGAAAAAATTTATATTGCGGGAAAATGTGTGTTTTAAACCTAGTGCATTGTTGGATTGCAACAGCTTCAGTCTCATTACAACAAACAAACAACAAACACAGAACATTTACAGTATATCGCGCTTTTCTCCTGGCGGACTCAAAGCACCAGAGCTGTAGCCACTAGGATGCACTCTATAGGCAGTAGCAGTGTTAGGGAGTCTTGCCCAAGGTCTCCTACTGAATAGGTGCTGGCTTATTGAACAGGCAGAGCCGAGATTCGAACCCAGGACCCACCGTGGGTGGACAGGGGGACAGGGGAACAAACTCTATTTATGACTGTTGCACTATTGAACTGCTGTTTCTGCTTCACTAACCCACTGTCACTAAGCTGTTACTTTTATCTGATGCCATTGTACCCCTATACCATTGTGAATCCTGTTTGACCACACCCTTCTCACAGGGCATCTTGTCTGCCCCTAATAAAATCCCATATAGTTATTGGTGTGTCGGAGTATTAAAGGGTCCTTTCACAGGACGGGTCATCACTGGGACAGTAGGAGAACCCAACTCTTACAGCAGCTCCTGCGGGAGTCAGTGCTACACATGCTTTGCTCTGTAAAAGTTGTTTTTTTCTGACTAAATTGGTGAACAGTACATATTTTCTTAAACAATGCTTGAAAGGCAGGGCCCAATTTTTGGCTGGGCGTGCATTTGAACATGCAAAATTGCAAGGTTTTTTTTGGTATTTTTTGCATCTACTTCAATAGCATTTTTGTTCGTGTTTTCCACAAATTATTTTTTACCGTCCTTTTGGAAATGGGTCTTCATGCTATTTCATTGGTGTACATGGAAAAATGGAATCCAACAAGGTGTGCACAAAAATCACAAAACAGCAGATGAAAAAATAAAAATACCTGAAAGGTCGCAAAACGCTGATTCATAGGTATAAAAAAAGCAGAGAATCCAACGTGCAATTTTCCTTGGAGCCTAAAAACACTAGTATGCTTCTGTCCATTTTTCAGCTACATGTATCAGTCTGTGACATTCGTGTGTTGCTGAAAAGTGGACAGGAGCATGCTAGTGTGTTCAGGACCCTACAGCTTGAGAGCTATTTTACACTAGTCACATTGTTCTGCATTTTGTGATGCGATTCCAGTCACATGTGATTCGCAAAACGCAAGCACACAGAGATTAACTGGTTCACATTTAATGGTTTTTACCCCTTAAAGAGAAACTTTAGCCTAAACAAACATACTGTCATTCAGTTACATTAGTTATGTTAATTAAAATATACAGGTAATATAATCTCTTACCCACCCTGTTTTAAAAGAACAGGCAAATGTTTGATTTCATGAGGGCAGACATCTTTTTAACTGAAAGGAGGTGACAGGGAGCATGAAAAACAGTTCCAGCTGTCCTGTGTCCTGATCACCCCTCCCAGCTGAGCGCACTAGGCTTCAAATCTTAAATGCAAAATTTAAAAAAACAAATTTGTGAGCAACAACATCAGAAATCACATCATGCTTTGCACAGCATCAGTAGAAAAATGCCCGGGAAAATTTCTTTGATGGGGCGGAGCTTAGATTCCGTGCAGCTAAAAATGAGTTGGGTAAGAAAAACAAAGTTCTGATGCTGTGAAACTGATATATATATATATATATATATATATATATATATATATATATATATATATATATATATATATTTATATTTGTATTTATACATTGTTTTTCTCAGTGTAATCTAGGATTTCTTTGGGTATTATTTTTCCTTAATTGCTTTATTTTATAGACATTTTATGGGGAAAAATTGGGCGTAAATGCAAAAAAACACTTTTTTCTTTTCTAAAAACGAAATATTTAGCCCTTTCAATTAAAATGATACCCCATATGTCAAACTTTATTACTAGCTGAGCATGTAGCAGACTGTTATCCCCAGCCTGCGCATCTATAGTGATTGGATGCACTCAATAGGGCAACAGTTTGGGGGTCCATAGTGCTGTACAGATGCATCACTAGGCAATGGCAGAGCGACACATCTGGCTAGGTGGTGTTAAAACCTAACTGGGGATAAATAAACAAAACAAAATGATTTTTATTTTATTGGTACCATGTCACTTTAACTACTTTAAGACTGCTCCACGCCAATGGGCGTGGCTGCGCTGGCAGCCCCAGGACCGCCTAACGCCAATTGGCGTCAAGTCCTGGAGCCAGCTGCTGAAGGAGATCGCGGACAGGGTGCGCGCGCATCTCCTTCTCGTGGGCGGAGCTCCAGCCCCTCTTCAGTCTCCAAGCAGCTATTGCCACTCAGGAGACTGTTAGATGGCGTGATCGCCGTCTATTTACATGTATAGCGCTGCAATCAGCAGCAGTGCTGTACTGGGGACAGCCATGTGACACGGCTGTCCCCTGGGGGACAAGAGAGCGATCGGCTCTCATAGGGTGAAGCCTATGAGAGCTGATCGCTATGATTGGCTGGCTGGGGGGAGGGAGGCTTTTAAATTAATTAATCAATAAAAAAATAGTAAAAAACAATTTAAAAAAAATAAACACTGGGGGGGGGGGCAATCAGACCCCACCAACAGAGAGATTTGTTGGTGGGGAGAAAAGGGGGGGGGGGGGATCACTTATGTGCTGTGTTGTGTGGCCCTGCAGCTTGGCCTTAAAGCTGCAGTGGCCAATTATGAAAATAACAGCCTGGTCTTTAGGGGGGTTTACCACTGTGGTCCTCAAGTGGTTAATTATATTTTTTTATCTTCAAACTTTTTTTTTTGTCTAATTTTATGAATGATTGTTGCTATTGCTAGCAGTAATCATTCACTTCTAACACAGGATCAAGCACATGCACGGCCATGCCCGCGCACATGCACGAGCGTGCACGACCCCATGCAGGAGCATGCACGACCCCATGCAGGAGAATGCACAGGCATACACATACACAGCGGCAGTCGGTAGTGTCTAATCCAGGATGTAGATTCTACGTCCTGAAACCTACAGCAGTGCCAATTAGGATGTAGAATCTATGTCCTGGAATGAAAAGCAGTTAATATAAAAATCGCGGGTACTATTTTAAACTAATACGTTGTGAGGAAATTTTACATTATCGGAAATGTGTACGTTGCATTTTCTCTGTTTCTTGCTGCCTGAACAAAATCGCAAAGTACAATCATCAAAAAGATCACATTGCAAAAATGCAAACTCAATCACATTGCACATTGCATTTGTGCTTCTGTTTTGCAGTGTAAGGGCCCTAAATCATAGCAAAGTTAATAAGACTAAAGCTGTTGCAATGCAATATTGCACTAATTTAGAATGCATTTTCCTATTTAAATTTGAAAATCGATTTTCTCAATAACCAACTAAGTCTTTTTGTAATGCTAAGCATTGACTGTAATTTTGTAATGCTTGCCTGCTCCGTCGTGCTGCGATCGTCATCCTTCAGCTGCCTCCATAGCTACAGAACGCATTACCAGCATTCAGGCTAGCGATGCATCTGTGTGGCATCAGTCCCCAATTTGTTGTCTAAGGGATTGTTGCCCGATCCCTGATTGGCAACAATTATCACATGTGTGTACTTAAGCCTTAATATACTGTACATACCAAATTTGGTGTTTATATCGTGTATTGTGGATTAGCAATAAACGACTAAAATCAGCCCCAATGCAAATGCAAACAAATTGTGAATTTTGGCAGCAATTGCGAAAATTTTAGATTAAAATCAGTCAATTTTTCAGCCAGAAGGGTCCAGATTTTCCTCCATTTTCCTGGAAATTGTGGCACAGATGTGATGAGTATGCATGGACTGTCACTTGCTGCTCATTTAATGAAAACCAGGCAGGGCTCCCTATGAGCTAGCATGCACATACTTTTTACCCTTTTTTTTTTTTTTTGCTCAAGTAGAAAGTTAAAGATTGTATGTATGAATCATTTTTGTACCAATACAATTTGTCCTCTGAATTACAAATGGACGATATGTTCTTCTGAAACAATTTGATGTCCTGTTTCTGTTCTTTAAGGACTTTCTGGCCTATATTCAAATAAAAGCCTGCCTAATAAGTCATCTAGTTTTGCTCACTCCAGTTTCAGGTATTTTACTAGTACAGAGTAACGGAAATTCTACATTTCTAGATAGCGCTCTCTTGGCTGAGTCCCAACCTACTACCGAGACATTTCATCTGTACCTTGTTCTCACCCAATATGTTTCTCTTTGGAAACTAAAAGTGGTGAGTGCATATGTCAGAAAAATATCATACCAAATCATTTGAAAAAGATTTAGAAGGAGAGGCGAAGAAGAAACCAGCTGGTGAAAAATAAATTGGCAGACTGCGCGCCGTACGAGCCGACATGCCGGAGTTTCACATTTTCTGAGGTCATTGACTGCGTTCTCATCAAGCATATTGAGTGTACATGTCAGACATATGAAACAATTATTATTCTTCCCCAATGCCAACAACATGTCTGTCATTGCATTAAGATATCTATCATAAAGTAAACAATACTGGCAATGAGGAAACCTTTATAATAAAAAAAGAAAGAAAGAAAGAAAAACACAACCTTTTAATTTTAAAGGGAATCTGAAGTGAAAATAAACTTATAATATAATGAATTGTATGCATAGTAGAGCTAAGAAATAGAACATTAGTAGCTAAAACCAGAGTCTCATATTATTTCCAGTACAGGAAGAGTTAAGAAACATCAGTTGTTATCTATGCAAGAGAGCTTCTCTGAGCTATCCAACCCAACTTGAGTCGGAGGCAGTCCTATTTTCTGAAGCACTTAAACATCAAAGAAACAGTGAGCCACAGCTTCAGGCAAGGGTTTACTGCAGGGGAGTTCAAAGGGTCATTAGCTGTGCTAGTTTAAAATACAGTGTGTAGCGTGTAATTGCAAATATAACAGAATGATGCAAAGTTATAAAAAAAACCTATATAACTGAAATAAAAATATGAGACTATTTTCTTTGCTACGAATGTTCTATTAATTATCTGTACTACACATACAATTCATTATATCATAAGTTTTTTTTTTTTTTTTTGCTTCAGTGTCACTTTAAAGAGAATCTGTATTGTTAAAATCGCTCAAAAGTAAACATACCAGTGCGTTAGGGGACATCTCCTATTACCCTCTGTCACAATTTCGCCGCTCCTCGCCGCATTAAAAGTGGTTAAAAACAGTTTTAAAAAGTTTGTTTGTAAACAAACAAAATGGCCACCAAAACAGGAAGTAGGTTGATGTACAGTATGTCCACACATAGAAAAATACATCCATACACAAGCAGGCTGTATACAGCATTCCTTTTGAATCTCAAGAGATCATTTGTGTGTTTCTTTCCCCCATGCACTGAAGTTTCTGGCTGCTCATTTCTTCCTGCAAACAGCTTTGCTCTTGTTTGTAATTCCTCAGTATGTGAAAGCCCAGCCAGCTCAGAGGACGATTTATCCAGCTTGTAAAAGATAAGAGAGAAGAGAGAAGCTGCTCTAATCTAAATAACACACAGGCAGTGTGCATAGAGGGGCCTGGAAGGGGGAGTTCATAGCAGAACCACAACACTGAAGAACTTGGCAGCCTTCCAGACACAGGCCGACAAGTCTGACAGGGGAAAGATACATTGATTTATTACAGAGACTGTGATAGCAGAAAGTGCTGCAGTAAGCCAAAACACATTAGAATAGCTTTTGGAACTTGTAGGATGATAAAAAAACAGGATGCAATTTTTGTTACGGAGTCTCTTTAAGGAATGCTACATGTAAAATAAAGTTACACCAATTCTTTTGTCTTCAGTTTTGTTGTGTACTGGATGATTCCATTTAAGACTCTCTGCAGTAATAAAACACCACATAATAGATTCGCCTGTTTAACGTGAAACTGAAGTCAGTGCATTTACTTCATTTCACAGTTAATGACTAATGCAAAAATCAGTAATGCTTACTTGTAAAAATGTATTTTTATCTCTAAGAAAGCTAATTTACAGCTTTGGCCTAGCCCCCCTTTATTTCTCAGCAGATGAAGAAATGCAATGTTTGTAAAGCTGGCCATACACTGGCCCAATTTGCCGCCGTTCGACAGCAGATTCGATCACTGGGATCGAATCTGCTGCCAATCGTTCGCGCTAAACGCACCCGCCGATCTGATTTCCTCCCGAAATCGGATCGGTCCGTCGATCGCGCCGTGTGAGAAATTACCGTCGATCGCCCGCGGGTAGGGAGCGCGTCACTAGCGGCGGCCGATCCGATACAGGTATACATTACCTGACGCTGGCTCCCGGGCATCTTCTCCACGCTGCACCGCTCTGTTCCTGCTCCATCCCAGCGTACATTAACTTCCTGTGTCACTCCAGTGACCAGGAAGTTCAAATAGAGCGCAGAGAAGAGGACCCGGAGCCAGCTTCAGGTAATGTAAAATAATACCAGGGGGGGGGGGGGGGGGCGGCAGGAGCAGCTCAACAGATTGTGATCGGTTTCAGGCTGAAATCGATTCACAATCTGTTTGCAGTAAAGGCAGCCATACGATCCCTCTCTGATCAGATTCGATCAGATAGGGATCTGTCAGTTGGTCGATCTAATGGCAAATCGACCAGTGTATGGCTACCTTAATGGTTTACAGACCCAATATGAGAAAGAAAAAAAATATTTTGACTGAAGAATTCTTTTATTACAATAATAAATGGGTTCAAAGCCATTTTAAAGGGACCTGAGTGGTGCCCTAAAAAAGAAAACCGGACTTAACTGGGGCTTCCTCCAGCCCACAGTAACCCGCAAGGTCCCTGGAATCCTCCTGGCCCCCTTCCCGGTCCCGCCGGTAATACACTGACCTCAGGTGAAGTTGCGCGTTCTCGCCCCTACTGCATGCCCATTGCGTCATCACACCAACTGCCGTAAGAGTCCTGTGCATGCGCGGTTCAGTCTTTAGAGAACCGGGCATGTGCAGGACTCTTACGGTGGGTGGCGTGATGACACGATGGACAGCAGTGGGGGTGAGCACGCGTGACTTCACCCGAAGTCAGGGCATTAATAGAGCCCCCGACAAGACCGCGGACAGAGCCAGGAGGATGCCGGGGACCTCGCTGGTTACGGATGGCTGGGGGAAGCCCCAGGTAAGTCTCATTTTCTTTTTTAGGACACCGCCCAGGGTCCCTTTAAATACTTTTTGGCTTATTTCAAACACATTTATTTCTTTAATACACATTTGATATTAATAACACTACGGTATAATTGGGGTGTTTCACTTGGTTGCGTTGCCTGATGCTACCAGGAAACATTAAAGGGAACCTGATGCGAGTAAAATTATTTTCAATAAACACATACTAACCTCACTGCCAGTTCCTCTCAGAAGCTCACATTTTCTTCTTACAGTGATCCCTTCCAGTTCTAACAATATTTTGTCAGATCTGAAATAAACCAGTTGCTGTCAGTTATGTATCAGCAGCTGTCAGTTACAACTGAATGTGCAAGGTAATGTCCATGTTTCCCTATGGCTCAAGTGGGTGATATTACAGTTTAACAGTATGCTAACCAGGAAGCTGTTATGGGGTAATGGCCATTTTTAAAATGGAGGACGGAGAATTCCATTGATCACAGTGGACAAATGGGACGCAGGAGAGGAGAAAGAGATTGAGAAGTAGACTACACAGGAGGTAAGTATGACTTGTGTATGGTTATTTTGACTTTTTATTTTCATTTCAGGTTCTCTTTAAGCTCCACTCCAGTCTTATGTCCATTCGCTTATAAGGAATTAAAGATATTGCAACTAAAGATAACAGGAAAACAGAAAAGACATACAGATGCATGTCTGTAAAGCAGGATCCCAGACATTTTGGAAAAAGTGCCGTATTTACATATTTTGTTGCTAACCATTACAATAATTTCCCCTCCTGCAATTTAGACTGTCAGTTGAAGAGGAACTCTAGTGAAAATAACTTAATGAATAAAATCGCATATTTTTATTTATTTTTTACAATATTAATTTATAAATTATTTGCAGAGTAGTGTAGAACAACTGCAAAATAAGATGTTCCCTATGAAACCATTAGGCAATTTAACAGCATATTCACCAAACATCACAATTGTCGGCATATCCCTCTAAAAACATAATTTGGATGAGTGTTGGCTCTGATTCACATAATAAGGGCCTGGGTACACTATGGCATTGTTCTGCAATGGAGCTATAATTATTTTACATAAGCACATGCTACCTGCACTGCCCTCTGGATCGGAGCAGTGCTTTTCAGCGCTACTAGATTTGGGCGCAGCCAGCGCCGCCATAGACTGTAATGGGAATCAATCTATAGTGGCGCTCAGTGAGTAACGTCGGCTCTGTCAGAAGACGGAGCCGAAGTTGCTTAAAAAACAGAATAATTCGGCCTCCAGCAATCGCTGGAAGCTGAATTATTTCATTCCCCCACTATCCATGGCGGCCTGGAGGGGGAATAGTAATTAAAACGGCCCGGACTTGTGCAGAAGCAGGATCAGCCATATACCGCTGTGTCCTGTGCCCAAGTCTACCGGCGCCGATTTCAAATGTACTCCTCTGGATAGCTCTGCATTGTATTTAAAATGCCCACCTGACAAAGCTGTTTATGCACTGTGTGATGCCCCTGCCTATCACACACTAATATATATAGTGTTGAAATCCACTTAGCAATGTGACAGACAGTGTGCCACTGCCCATGCCATTAGGGCCAGTGTCAGGCCCAGATTTACTTTACAGGAGTCTATAGGCACAGATGTCCTGGCACCTTAGACTTCGCCCTCCCGAACCTACAAACCCCCACCGAACCGCATCGCAAGTGTGCTGGCTGGCCCAGCTGTCACTCATTTCACCCTTACTTCCCCTACCTGTCATACGTAACTACAGATGTCCCTTAGCTTTAGGTAACCAGAAGTAGCCTCAATATTAAGTAGCTAGGGGTGCCCCCAAGTAGTAGGTACAGGAACCTCAGTATTAAGTAGCTAGAGGTGCCCCTGATTGAAGGGCAATCTCATCAATGGAATGCAGAGAGCAGGGTGAGTAACCTCTCATTTACTCTCTTATCAGGACTCTGCATAATGAAGCAGTGAGGGAGGTGCTCAGGGAGGAGAGTGTGCCGCCTTTCCATCATCAGGCGCCTGTAGGCACGTGCCTACAGTGCTTTATAGTAAATTCGGCCCTGGCCAGTGTACAATGAATGTGTTGTGTAAGCACATCAGTTGCAACCCAGATGTGGTGCCAATACAATGGAATGTAATGCTCCATGCATTTTCAGAGCTCCTTTATGTTTACATTGAGAAAGGCATGGAATATGCATGGCAATGGCTGCACTGGTGTATCATATTCCCTCTAAACTGGATTATTCCCTCACAAAAAAAAAAACTTCAATCAGGCACCGTTTACTCTCCACTAAATCTATAATTAGGTAGCCTGTCCCCTAAAACATAATTAGGCAATATTTCACATAAAGTAAATAGGCAGTGCCCCCTGCACATAATTAGGCTCTAGGCTCTGATGAACAGCCTCTGTCTGCACTACTTCCTGGTAGAACGGCGACTTCAGTGTCATGTGTGTCCGCCAATCCACCTTTGGCGACCCATTGGCAGTTACATGGATATTTGGCAACTTCCCCTTGGTAACTGATCTGTCCCTTGGCAACACATTTCCAAGTATGTAAATCCCAGATGGGCTGTTTCCACTAACTGCTCTGAGGTCCATCTCTGGAGACAATGGCCTCAATTCACTATGCTTATCTCCGGTCTTTAATAACGTTTCTAGAGTTATCACCAAGGTGATAAGGCATGTAGTATTCAGGAAACATTTTACCTCAGGCAAACCTAAACTTAACTCTTCTGTCTTTAAGTTAACTCTTCAATCCTTAACTACTTTAAGACCGCCTCACGCCAATGGGCGTGACCGCAGCGGCAGCCCCAGGACCACCTAACGCCAATTGGCGTCAAGTTCTGAATTGAGGTCATTGTGTTCAAGTCACCCTCCTTGCCAATGGTCTCCCTGCTGATCCTGTGTCTATGCTCCATGCCTAAGTATCAAAACGACATACATGCATGGGGGGTGACGGCGGCTAATTTATGAACTAAAAGAGCTTCCACAAACCGCCTACCATCCGCCCCATGTGAACTGAACCTAAGACTGTCTGATGATGTCAGAGCTACTGCTATGTGATTGGCTGACTAGCATTTGAACAGGTGCAGGTATTCCTAATATTAGGGTTGATTCACTAAGAGAAATAGCTAGAGTAACTTGACAAGTGGCCTACCGGGCCAATCAGAGTGCGGGGATCATGTCCTGATAATGTGAGTGAACTCAAAGGTGCTCAGGGCGGGAGGAGTGCAGCAGCATAGCATGCACTTCTGACAGTGGGATTGATTATGCGCGCTATGTGGCCAATAGCGCACATAGCGTGCAATTAAGGCACTCTGATGAAATAGCGCGAGTGCCAGGTAGTTACTCGCACTATTTCTCTTAGTGAATCAACCTCAAAGTAGCCAGTAAATATATATGTTTGTTAATTGCTTGTTTAAAAAGTATTTTGTTTTACTTTTTCATTGCTTTTCAGCATAGAGATATATGAGTCTAAGTTAATTAATATGTATACATGAAAATGTTATAATATAACATATTATTATGCACCACTCATATATCACAGTACAATGAAAAATCTAAATAAACATAAATACAGAATTCACATGTGATATGTATGTGTGAGGTAAGTATACTCTTTATTATCACTACTCGAGAATTAAAATTAGATGTATTGCTTCAAGTGCAAATGACTAGAACATCATTAACCATTTCAGCCTGCGGGTATTTTTCACCTTATGGACTAGAGGAATTTTCCCATTTCAGCGCTCCTCTCTTTCATTCCCCAATAACTTTATCACTACTTATCACAAATAAATTATCTATACCTTGTTTTTTCCACCACCAATTAGGCTTTCTTTGGGTGGTACATTATATTAGGAATTATTTTATTCTAAATGCATTTAAAGACAATAATTAAGAAAAAAATTGAAAAAATCATTATTTCTCAGTTTTTGACCGTTATAGTTTTAAAATACCACTTGCTACCATAATTAAAATCCACACATTTTATTTGCCCATTTGTCCTGGTTATTGCGACATTAAAATTATATCCCTAGTATAATGTATGGCAGGGGTCTCAAACTCGCGGCCCGCGGGCCATTTGCGGCCCTCGATACAATATTTTGTGGCCCTCATTGGCAAAAGCTTCCTTATAGTTCGCTTCAGTGCTCCCAAGTAATCCGTCGCATCCCCGCCACTAAACGAGGGCTGCAGAGCCCCCAAATCGCCCGGGGGGCAATCCGCTGGCATTTCCTAGAAGGGGCAGAGCTTTCAGCTTCAGCTCTGCCCCTCCTGACGTCAATCGCCGCACGGATCATCGCCTCTCCCCGCCCCTCTCTGTGAAGGAAGAGTGAGAGGGGCAGGCAGAGGCGGCGATGTACCGCGATTGTGAAATTCCTTATGCGGCCCAGCCTCATCCTGACTTTGCCTCCTGCGGCCCCCAGGTAAATTGAGCTTGAGACCCCTGATGTATGGTGACAATATTTTATTTGGATATAAAGGTACATATTTTCAGTTTTACATCCATCGCTAATTTTTAGCCCATACATTTATAATAATATTGCCCTCTTGACATTCATATTTTTTTATTCCCTAAAGTTAGTAGATGTAATTTTACTATTTGGCCACAAGCTGTCCCCGCTGAGCAAAATCCTATGTAGCGTACAAGTATGCTACATAGGAAACAATGTATTGTAACTAAGGAAGTGACGCAGGCTTCAATGGAAGCCTGCTTCATGGGTCGGCTGCGGGGAGATTAATGAATGGGAACATTGTTCCCATTCATAAATCTAATGATCAGGTGGTGGAAAGCGGCGGAAATCGTTGGCGGGAGGAAGCGCGGCGGCTCAATTTAAGAATAAATACTGTTTTTAAACAGTTGGTGGACATGTACGGATTGGCACAGGGGACATTTGTCACCTGCAGCCAATCCCCCCTGCTCCCGGCAAAAGCACAATTGCGGGTATCTGCCTGCACGATCGCCTGCAAACCACCCCAAACTGCAGGGAGGTGACTAGCACATCCCAGCGGCTGTAGCAGCTGCCACTGCGGACGTGAAGCTCACGTCTGCGTGGCATAAATGATTAAAAAAAATATTAGCATGTCCACATATGTTAAGATTAAGAATCACAGATGGGACAAATCCCAATTATTCATGAATCTGGATCCAAATCCTAAAAGATTCTCAAATTTCTCAAGCCACTTGAATTTCAAATCTTGTGATACCTTATATAAGAAATGTTTCAATCTATATTAGAAACTTGTCTTAGACTACCCTGCTGCACCCCCTCCTCATTATACAGTACTGCCACCCCTTTACAATTAAGTATACATTACCGTTCCAGCATCTCATGTGGCAGGTCTTCTCACAGGAGCAGCTTCTCAGGTGAAGGAACTCTCGGTATTAGGTAGCCCCCAGAATAGGTACCCCCAGTAGTTGGTAGGTAGCCAGAGGGAGCCCTTAGTACATGTAGCCGGATGTGGTCCACAGTATAAGTAGCTGGAGGAGCCCCTAGTATATCTAGCCACAGAGCCGGCCAGTACAGGTAGCCAGAAACACCCCTGGTATAGGGAACCAGAGAGCCCCCTCAGCATAGGTAGCCAGAGAGACCCTCCCCTGTATAGGTAGCCAGAGAGCCCCGTCTGTATAGGTAGCTAGAGAGCCCCACCTCCTCAATACAGATATCCAGAGAGTGCCCAAGTATAGGTAGCCGGACAACCCTCCAGTGTAGGTAGTCAGAAAGCCCCCAGTGTAGGTAGCCAGAGAGCCCTCCAGTATAGGTAACCAGAGTGCTCCCCAGCACAGGTAGCCAGAGAGCCATATGTGGCCCATCTTCCTCCTAGGCCTTTTGTATCTAGGATGCCAGTGCCATTTATGATCACTTTCCTGTCATGTGGCGGTGCTGTTTCCAATGAGAAAGAATGCCTAGCCGAAAGAAGATGGGCTGTGTGTGAATCCAGGAGAGGAGAGTTAACTTCATCACTCTGAGGTGGGGACAGTTGTCATTTGTCGGTTCCTTTGCCACAGGATTTATTGGTTTTAAATAGCATAAATAGAAGGATAGGATTCAAATCCTTGTAAAGATTCATGGATTTGAGGATTCGTCATCCCAGCTCTGCTTCAAATAATTATGAAATTTCATCAGCCTTTCACTGGCTTTCATCAGCTGCGACACATATATGGTAAAAAATGCAGTCAATAACAATTAGCAATGGCCACTGCCATAAGTTGCAACCCCAAGGTGAAAAAGTTGCTGCACCATTCTCCATGAGATGAGCGAGAACGATTCAGAATCATGTGAGAAAAGTTGGTAATGAGAAATCTCATGCTGGTAAGCAATCGGCAGCGCTCACAGGCTGCAAGTGAAGTGATAGCTCCAGAGATGTGCACAGCCCCTCTGAGGCTAAGTACACACCTTGAATACAAATCAAATGCAAATTATGTGCTGAACACTAATCTAAATTCTAAAATTTGAATGCAAGCTGACGCCCATGGAGGCAGCTAGCCTAAAGTATACTTAAGTTTTAGTACAGCAGAAGGGTATGGCAGCGCTTCCAAACAGAAGCTGCACCTGAATTGACTACCTGCACAAGTATGCAGAGCTCGAATAACGGGCAGATTACACACTTTGCATTCAAAACAGTTACAGTAAAGTGGGGGTGTTAGCTTCAGCATAAGTTGTGCACAAATTATCCCTAATAGACTCTCCCACGGCGTTGACGGGCCCCCATGGGAGAGACCTAACCACTAATGTAACAGTGAAGGCATATATAATAGTGAAGCATGTTCAAACAGTGAACCATATATAATCAAAGGTTAAAACCAAAAACTAGTCTCACAGTGAAGCATATTCGTCAGTGAACCATAGCTAATCTAAAGTTAAAAACATAATCCTTACATGGTGCAGCTAACCATAAATGGTATACACATTTGTTCAAAAAGACAGCAAGCCATCGGCAGCGCTCACAGGCTGCAAGTGAAGTGATAGCTCCAGAGATGTGCACAGCCCCTCTGAGGCTAAGTACACACCTTGAATACAAATCAAATGCAAATTATGTGCTGAACAGTAATCTAAATTCTAAAATTTGAATGCAAGCTGACGTCCAAACGTCTGTTTGGAAGCGCTGCCATTCCCTTTTGCTGTACAAAAACTTAAGTATACTTTAGGCTAGCTGCCTCCATGGGCGTCAGCTAAGAAATTATATATGCTTCACTGTTAGATTAGTGGTTAGGTCTCTCCCGTGGGGGCCTGTCAATGCCGTGGGAGAGTCTATTAGGGATAGTTTGTGCTTATGCTGAAGCTAACGCCCCCCTTTACTGTACCTGTTTTGAAAGCAAGGTGTGTAATCTGCCCGTTATACGAGCCCGGTGAGAGCTACGAGGGTAACGGAAATAGGAGCTGTGTGGAACTTCTGTGAGAATACGGAACTGTAAGTGAAAAACTCCTATTACCTCCTGAGATGTATTCCAAGCTGTAAGTCACGGAATAGACTGTTGGAAGGATACCTTTATTGAAAGGATATATTGGGACAAGTTTCCTGTTGAATACAAGTGAGCCCTGTGTCCATTTTTGGTGTTTTTTGATATATTTTTTATTGTTTTATACAATCATCATTTTTATTTTTTGTGCACATTTATATGAGCAAAATACAGAAGGGCCCTTCTGCTATAGATGTGTGTGAAGGATTGAAAGATTGAATGATTGAATCAGAGGGTGATTTTATCTGATTTTCTATGCGTTTTTACAAATAAAAGGATCAACTTCGTAGCGCGTGTTAGACTTATTATATAATTTTGAATCATTGTTTGAGGGCTAAGGGGATCCCCCAACTAACACGCTGCTGCATTTAGTGAAGTACCCCCGGTGCGTGGTGACATAATTTAAGTATACTTTAGGCTAGCTACCACCATGGGCATCAGCTAAGAAATTATATATGCTTCACTGTTAGATTAGTGGTTAGGTCTCTCCCGCGGGGGCCCGTCAACGCCGTGGGAGTCTATCAGGGATAATTTGTGCACAACTTATGCTGAAGCTAATGCCCCCCTTTACTGTACCTGTTTTGAATGCAAGGTGTGTAATCTGCCCGTTATTCGAGCTCTGCATACTTGTGCAGGTAGTCAATTTAGGTGCAGCTTCTGTTTGGAAGCGCTGCCATACCCTTCTGTGTGTAGTGCTGTGATCAAAGGTGATGTGATCTCTCATCAGCATACAGGAGAGCAAGTAAAAATCCATGGCCAATTCTCATGTACCAGCTGTTATGTGGTCTATAGTTTAAGATGCCCTTGAGCTTATATATGTGGTAAAACGAATGACACCTGTATGGCAGCCCATATAGGAGCGCAAAAGGGGTATCTTGAAATGTATTTTGCGGTGACCCAGCACAGGATTCACTGGTTGGCAGTCATTTAAAACTTCTGGACACAATGAGTCTTGGGTTGGGTCCCCCCTTGGTGTAGAGATGGTGTTAGAGGAAAGCTCTTGATTCAAAAAGAGGAGTGGGTAAATAAAATGTGGACATTATACCCATCTGGAGTAAATTAGTGTATTTCAGTGACATGTTTATTATAGGCTGAGGTATAGTATTCTGGGTTCAATAGCTGTTCCTGTTTTATTCATGTTTATATCTTTATACAGGTAAACCCTTGAACAGACACAAAATCAAAATGGACAGTCCTGCTCGTAAAACCTTTCTTTTCTAGAAAAACAAAACATTATTCTACTTAATTGTGGAGGGTTAGCCATGTGGAGTGTCCATTTAAGTATGGGCACTAATGGTTCAAATTGTAGCTGGATCATACTAGGTGTCTAGTAGGGTGGGGTCCACTACCTACATATGTTTATGGTGTTTTTGCATTATTATACACCTGATGATGGGCCAGGGGGTCAGTAACATGTAGTGTGCAGTCCTTTGCCTACAATGCTGCTTTGCAGCCAGCCAGTGGTGTTCTGACTCTTATTACAAATTAGTCAATGGTAGGTTGATGGCTATTTGAGGCAAGGCAGCAGCTACATAGAAGCTTGCAGCTCAATGTGGATGGTCTGATGGATTACTACCTTTGCAGTGTGGTTTTTAGACTGTATTTCAAAAATGTGATACTGTGCATATCTTAAAGAGACTCTGTAACAACATTTTGAGCCTTATTTCTTCTATCCTATAAGTTCCTATAGCTGTTCTAATGTGATCTTTCTTACTGCAGCCTTTCCTAGTTGCACAGTGGCTGTGTTATCTCTGTTATATGATCTAATCTTCTCTCCTCCGTCGGGTCTGTCCGACTCAGGCAGCCAGGCTGGAATGTGCTGTGCTGCTTGTGATTGGATAGAAGCTATACACACCCTCTCCAGGCCCCCTGCACATTCTGTATGACTCACACACAGATCTACTCTCAGCCTATCACTTGCTATGTCTTTTTTTTGTAAACACTGCATAAAATGGCAATTACAAGCCAGGATTGCAGCAGGGAGTGGCAAAAACAGCACAGAGTGGCCCAGGAGAACATAATGAATAGAATGGTATGCTTTTTATTGTAAGAATTTTACAGTACAGATTCTCTGTAAGTATTAAGTACCATAAATACTATGTTCTCACTTCTAGTGCTTACCCACAGCCGATTTTTGATGCCTAAAGGTTGGATTGTAATTCATTTTAAGCTTTGCCTACATGAATGCTGCCATCTTTCCGATTACAAATTCCAGTCAGCATATCTCTAAGAAAACCTAATTCAACATCCCTTAATTGAGAGGCATTAGGCCAGTGCCAACCTCCTGAGTTCACAGCACATCACAATCACTCAGCAAAGTGTCCAACAAAAGAAGACAAAAGAAGGCAGTGCACAAAGGGCTGTGCTGTAAAGCCAAGTATACTAGAGTACAGACAATAATGCTACATGTTTCAGGCATGAGCCTTTCATCAAAGTTTTCTAATGACACCAGCATTATGCAAAGCAGCTTGTAAATGTTTTATTCTTTCTCTGTTTGCACAATGATCACACCTTGATCTTGGGTCCAGGTTATGGGAAAAACAAGGGACCTGAGCTATAAGCAGACATTTTAGTTTGTGAACACTGAGAAACTTTACAGAATTTCATAAAGGTAGGATTGTAATTAATTCTGTAAATATATTATTCTTCATTGTATTATATTAATGCCAAAACACTGTAAAATAAACTACAGTTTCATTTTATTGAGCATTTTTTAAATAGTCGTTTCTTAAAATGAACGCTAAGCATTATTAAGCGCACGCCAGAAAAGCTGGGATGAAAAAAAAGTGGTTGAAAGAAAATGTCCCTGGTGTAAGAAGACTGCAAATTGAAAAGATAGTAGGTAATAAACACCTAGTGGCTTGATAACACTTTCTTTACAGTGGTTCTCTTTCCTTTCACCTTGCAAACAGAGTTCACAAACATCAATGATGGACGAAAGCTATGATTTATATTTATGAACAGGTATACATGCACCCCTGACCCCCCACCGCCTTCTTAGCCCTTAGCACCAGAAACAATTTATAGAGGCCAGTCTAAATAAACATTACAGAGTCAAGGCCATAAACCGACAGCAAGAAAAATCAATGGCTTCAGAAACTAGCTAGTAGGATCAATAAAAAAGATTAGACATCAGGAGCTCGTCTGGGGCACTTACAGGTAAATGTGGCTTGCAATTCATCTGACAGCAATAGGATAAAAACTGTCATATAAATAGAATCACACTGAGGAGCCTGGAAAATGCAGTTTGGCGGCAAATACTAACTAGTGACCTTTGAATGAATGAGATTTATTTGGATCCTTCTGAGATTTGTAAATTGCTTTCTTAAAAGTTCATAGCATCTAATTTTAAATATTTAGGACACCTACATTTTATGTCCTTGCTTTGTCTTTCCCTTTGCTGTATTCTTATCTAATATTAACCCTCTCCATTTCGCCTCACTTTTTTTGTTTATGTTTAATATAGAGTTGTCATCTTCCACAGTGCATACAGAGTATATAGTCTGGGGACTAACTTGCCCGCAGGGGGCTTACAATCTAATCCCTGCCAAAGTCAAATGTCCATCATAATCTAAGGCCATTGGGGGCTGCATTTAATTTATCTGAGTGTTTTTCAGATGCATATTGTTTCTTAGGGCTGGCTTGTCGGCATTTTTTTCAGTCGTTTAAGTGCCACGTGTCAACCACTCCCAATGTTGTTCTATGGGACGGGAGCCTTTTTGCGATCTCTTTTTCAGCATTAGCGATTGTTTTTGTAAGCGTTGTGGTTGATAACGGTCTCGGAGACGTCGCATCGGGCTTCTGTTGGCGGCTGTGTTCAGCAAATGACAGTAGCAACCGTTCGAAATCGGTGCCGACAACGCGAAAACGCTTTAGTTGTCTGTAGTAGGCGTCCTGGAGGTATGCGCTTGACAGGAAATGGACCATAATTCATAGGGAAGGGAGTAGACAGGAAATAGACCACAATCCTCTGGGATAAGAAGCAGAGATGGCGACCAATTCAGCCCTGGAGAATGCTGTGGAGCTGTGCCGACTGGTGGATCAGATCCAGGGTAAACCAGCAATCTGGGACACAAGCTGTGACCAATTTCCTCTTCTTTGGACAGTATAGTACTGCCCCTTTTATGACTACTTCCTCTTTAAGAGGCCTCTAAGCGATCAAATGCTTTTAAACGCAAACGCTTTCACGAACGTTAACAACCGCTAACAAATAATTTGACCAAACGATATGTTGATTTCTGTCTAGCGGTTGAACACTCATAAACACAGATGACACAGAGATGTCTGTGTGAACCAGCCCTTACTGTATGTACTAGATAAGTTGATTGTAGTGCCAGTATTGCTCCTTTTATTAGAATGGGCAAACTTACTTTTGGCACTACACCAGTTTAATAACATTGCCTGGTATACAATCGAGTTTTAAAACATTGCCTGTTATACACCTCGGGCTCTCCCGTCTGCGCTTTCCTCCAGCGTTGAATAGTTTGTGTATGCAGGCAGCGGGCAGCGGCAGATACATACCTTCCGTGCGTTCCGGCGTGGACGTTTCTACCTCTAGTGTCTGACACGACTTTCTGTATAAACAGGAACTCGTGTCAGAGGCTAGAGAGAGGAACATCCACACTGGAGCACACGAAAGGTATGTATCTGCCGCTGCCCGCCGCCTGCATACACAAACTATTCAACGCTGGAGGGGAGCGCAGAGGGGAGAGCCCGAGGTGAGGGGGGGGGGGGGGACCGACCCTCCTCCCCGCCGAAGTGCAGCATGGTTTTCCCCTCATGCTGCGACCCCTCCAGCCCCCCAAAATGTCCCCAAGCGGGCCCTGAGGGGGGCGCTTAGTATTTCTGCAGGGGGGCCCGGTGGGACCTTGTTACGGCCCTGCTCCCGGTACTAGAGTAGTGTGATCGTTTCTACGGTAAGAGGCGTTACTAAAGAGCATTATCATTAGTGATATGTGTTACCGTAGCAATGGTTGTGCTACTCTAGTACCGTGAGTTGCGCTAATGGCGCAACTGCATGCGGAAGTGAAGGTAATATTGCCATGAGCTATGTGTGCACTGCAGTATTACTGGATGATTGATGAATCACATCTCACATCTCATGAATAGGGATTAGTTCTACCCAATAGGGTAAGAAATCCTTATTATTCCATTGCCACATCTTTAAAAGGAACCTGAAGTGAGGAATTTCTTGTTTCCTCTTTTCTGAATTATTGTCTGGAGTCTGGACTATTGTAATATACTACTTTGTGGACTGCCAACTAAAAGATTGGCACCTCTCCAATCTGTACTGAACTCGGTTGCTTGACTCATTCATACTCTGCTGTGCCTCTCTGTTAAGCTCTTCATTGGCTGCCAAATAACCAGAGAATCCACTTCAAACTCTTAAAGTGAACCTCCAGACTAAAAATCTACTCAGCAGCACTGAAAAGGCTTGGTGTTTCTTTAACAGTTTCACAGCATCAGACCTTTGTTTTTCTGATAGAAGTCTCATTTTTAGCTACATTTTTAGCTAAGCTCCGCCCTATCAAAGAAAACTGCCCGGGCTTTTTTCCCCTAATGCTGTGCAAAGCATGATGGGGTTTCCTATGTTGTTATTCATGTTGCCTAGCAACTGGGAGGGGTGATCAGGACACAGGACAGTTGGAACTGTGTCTCATGCTCCCTGTCTCCTCTTTTCAACCAAAAAGATCGCTGCCCTTATGAAATCACAAACCTTTGCCTGTTCTTTTAAAACAGGGTGGGTAAGAGATTATATTACCTATCTATTTTAATTAACATAAATAATGTAACTTCATGACAGTATGTTTGTTTAGGCTGAAGTTCCTCTTTAACTCTAACCTACAGTCTCTCTCCCAGTACATCTCCTCACTAGTTTCACATACTCCTCCGTCATCTCTACTCTGCACACAATCTTCTTCTGTCCTCTTCTAGAATCACCTACTTGCAATCATGTATACATGATTTTTCACAAGCCTAACCCCTCCGGTAGAATCCCCTTCCAAAGCACATGCATCACTCTTCAACTTTTGAAATCTTTAAGCGCTCCCTCACTTTTTCTGACAATCATACTCTCTAACTTAGGCCATTCACCTTCAACCTCTGGCCAAAATGTGATCCTTACTAAATATAACCTAAAACACACTTCTTCTAGGTAAACACATTGTATAAAACCCCGGCAGCCCTTTAAAGAGGAACTCCAGTGAAAATAATGTAATAAAAAAAGTGCTTCATTTTTTCAATAATTATGTATAAATGATTTAGTCAGTGTTTGCCCAGTGTAAAATCTTTCCTCTCCCTGATTTACATTCTGACATTTATTACATGGTGACATTTTTACTGTGGGCAGGTTATGTAGCTGCTCCTAGCTGTTTTGGCTGTTAGAGACAGCTGTAAACAGCTAATTCCTGTCTGTGAGCCTTGTTACATTGTGGCAGTTTGCCCAGAGTACCGCGGTACTCAGAGCTTCTTGTGGGAGGGGTTTCAGCACAAAATCAGTCACACAGCGCCCCCTGATGGTATGTTTGTGAAAAGCATTCTATTTCTCATGTAAAAGGGGGTATCAGCTACTGATTGGGATAAAGTTCAATTCTTGGTTGGAGTTTCTCTTTAAGAAAGGGGAGTGTGATGTAGAAATGTGATTGACATTTGTAAGGTAAAGGTAGCATGTTAGGCTAAAATTCACTTTAAAATTAGCATTGTGGAAAGCGGTGCATAGAGAGAGGCCTAAGCGTGCCTTTGGTCGCATGCACTTGCAGTTGCTAGGCAACTGAGTTCACAATGCAGGAATCTTCCAGAAGTGCTGCACGAGCAGAGAGAGAGAGAGAGAACAGCGCAGGCGCAGAGGTGACAGTGTCGCGAGACACAGGTGAGGGAACTGGTTTAAACCAGTTCCCCTCACAGTTTTTAGTCAGTCAGGTGGCGGTGAGCAAGGGGAGAAGAGGCCCAGATGGAGCAGCCATAGCAGCCACCCCATTAGGCATAGCGGGGGCCCGGCGGCAGCTATCCGGACACAGCCAGGAGGAGAGAGTGGCCAGAGAGGACAGAGACAAGGCGGCCACAGAAAAGTACTAAAGTGAATGCAGGCCAGATCCGTGAAGTGCACAGAGAAAGAGAGAGACACACTGTGATACAGATGAGTATAAGTACTGCGACTTTACCACAGACTGTAATCAGAATAATAGCCTGAGATTGGGTAAAAAAAGACTTAATTCAGCGTGGGTTATCTGAGATAAAGGTACAGTTAACCACAGTATACTGGATTGATCCTCTGATGAACATGGTGGGATTAGAAACTGCCTGCTTGATACAACCCTAAAGAGACAGTAACCTTGTGGTGACAAACAGTCATTTCTGCAACTGAGTCTTGTATTGCTTAAAGAAACAGACTGTGCCCCAGTTACAGCAAGTGTGAGAGAACTTTGTCGCCTAGAAAGCGAAGAGCCTCTGTCAAACCCTTAATTGATATCTAGCTCAGCTGCAAGTGGTGATTGTGATAAAGAGACGTTTTGCCTGTCAGCCTGCAGCAGTAATTAAGATATATAACAACACAATATTTAGGTACATCTGAAAGTGAGATTTGTTCTATCTAAATTCAAGATTTGTGCAGGAGAGAGTGAGATAGCTTTGGAGTTAAAGAGAACCTGTCAGTTAAACAAATAAGTTCTGTTAACCTGTCAGCAGAAAAGGAAAAGATCTGTGTTGGAGTCGCACTGCATCCTGCAACACTAAGGAAACTACAGTGCCAAGGAGAACCACATCTGAAGGAAAAGAAGTCAAAATAGAGTTTAGGAGAGAGTAGAAGGCACCCGTGGACATATATCAGTAGTTCTAGTCATTCATATAGTAGTTAAAGTAAGGTACTATAGATCCTACCTTATAGTAGTAAAACTCACTCATAAGGTAGTGGTAAGTATTTCTCAAGTTTTATTGGGGCACAGATGACAACTCGTTTCACGGTCAAAACTGCTTCCTCAGGTCTATAGGTGTGCCTTTAGATAGAAATGGCAATAATCAAGATAAAATGACACTAGACACAAATCACTAACAATGTAAACAATGACTTAAAGAGAACCAGAGATGAAGCACCCTCTTGTATTTTACCTTATAAATCAGTGGGAACATGACAGTAAACACCTAATCTGCCCTTTGTTTCATTGTTCTCTGTGTAATCTTAATGTTATCACCTCTGATAAGAATCCCCGACTGAGAAGTCAGGCTGCTCCGTCTAGCTTTGCTACAGAAAGATTATAGCTAAGTCTGTATTCTGTGGTGTTATTTCAAGCCCAAGCCTGCCCCCTTGTGGCTTTGCTATAATGACTCAGCAATAATCATTCCCAGCAAAGCCAGATTTAATTGCTCAGTCTGGGATTCTTGTGACTGCTGATAACAGACACTTTTAGCAGTGAGGGTGAAACAGAGAGCATGGTAAGTGTTTTCTCTAATGTTCTTACTGATATACATGGTGAAATACACAAGGGTGCTTCGTCTCTGGTTCCCTTTAAGAACACAACCAGATCAATTTTAGCGGTACCACTAAGGGTTAAATCGGTTATACATAAATCATTAAATATAGCAAAAAACTAAACAAAAATAGAACAAAGATGAAAAAATATCCATAAAAGATTAATACAAAATCCATATATATATAAAAAAAAAATGTGTATACATAAAACAAAATGCATGACACATACTATATAAAATTATCATTTTCATATATCTGAATATACGTTAAAAATTCTTAAACAGATCATCAGGTCATAAATACATAAAGGTAACAGATGTGGGTGGTAGTCGATTGATGATACTAAATGTAGTAGGTGGCTAAGATAGCTATGACATAAGGTATCAGGAAAAAGGTATGGCAATGTGTATATATATATATATATATATATATATATATATATATATATATATATATATATATATATATATATATATATATATATGGTATCAGGAAAAAGGTATGGCTATATATATATATATATATATATATGTATATATATATATATATATATATATATATATATATATATATATATATATATATATATATGAGACAGTGGGGGGGGGGGGATATGGGTGGAAGATGTGTCCAGCTAAAGGGGCCTTTCAATATATCATAGGAGTATGGAATCCGGGCTAGGGACAGGATAAAGTAGGCTTAAGCCACAAGGAGGTGGCCAACAAGGTATTTAGCGGTGGAGGGTGCTTCCACAAGTAGGAAGCTAGAGAGTATGAGGCTTACCTTAGGTACTGTGTCACTATCCTGGGCGTCAAGGGAGCTGCACGTTAAGCGGCGCCTGTATAAATAAGGAACAAATTGCGCGCTGAAGGGGACGTCATAAGGGGGCGTGTCACGGGCCCGGCGTATGTTCCTGGATGTGTGGCATCAGTTGCTATGAGGATGGTGGAGGCTTTTTTGTGTTTTACAAGAACCTGCCTCAAAATAGAGTTGATGCTTTAAGTGTTGCTATTGCACAAGTTGGAACTTGATCCATCTGCAAAAGTGTTTTTACTGTAAAGGGAAAGCTTTGTGCTGTTCCTGGGTGCATTTGTTTCTTTTTATTTATTTTATCCATTACCCGTTCATTTCATTATTTTTATTTGGTTGTTTTGTTATTTTGGGGCCAAAGTACATAAAGGGAGAGGACGGGAGGTGGTCGGGAGGTGGTCCCCTATTGGAGAAGTTTGTAAAGACGCTGAATGAAAATTCCAGCAATCTGAGATTTACCATGGAGTTCAGCCCCTCGGAGGTCCCCTTTCTTGATATCTCCATCCGAATAGATGGGGATGGCCAATTGGCGACACGCCTATATAGGAAGGATACCGCAACCAATTCACTCCTTAGAGCGGATAGCTTTCACCCCTCACATACTGTGAGGGGCATTCCCACTGGCCAATATTTACGGATAAGACGCAATTGTTCTGAAGATGCAGCCTTCAGGGAAGAGGCTGATATCTTGAGGAGGAGATTCAGAGAGAGGGGATACCCGGAGGGCACTCTCAAAAAAGCCTTCAGAAGAGCGGATGCCAGTGCACGAGCCTCTTTGCTCACTACTGACTCCCGGTCGAAGGATGATGCTGGACAAACTGTGCGCTTTTGCACTAGATATTCAGCTCAACACTCCAGGATTGCCCACATTATCGAGAAACACTGGCACATTTTGGCCAATGATTCTAGACTGAACAAAATTATTCCCACCAAACCACTATTTTCTTTTAGACGGGCTCCTTCATTAAGAGATAGGGTGGTTGATAGCCACTTTTTGGATCCTTCCAATGGAACCAAACATTGTAAAGTGACGGGTACCTATACCTGTGGTGGCTGCACTGTATGCAGATACATACAGGTGGGGAAGAGTGTCAGGCTACCGGACGGTAGAGACTGGGAATTGGCACACTATGTTAATTGTAATACCACTCTAGTGGTGTACCTTCTTCTGTGCCCTTGCGGCGCATTCTATATAGATAAAACTAAACGTGAGCTACGCTCACGGATCTCTGATCATGTAACAAATATTAAAAGTAAGAGCCTGTCCAGTCTCACCCCCGTAGCCAGACACTTTAAAACCATGCATGCAGGCAGCCCCACCACAATGCGATTTGTGGGCTTAGATCGGATCCATGCCTCCATCAGAGGTGGGGACATGGATCGTTTATTATTACAAAAGGAGTCACGCTGGATTTTCGATTTGGAGGCTACTAAGCCTCCTGGGCTTAATGAGCATACTAGTTATGCTCCATTTTTACCACTGTGATGGGCATATGGGATCCTTAGCTTTTCTGGAAACTTGTGGAATGCCCTGTGGACTCCGTGGATGGGGGGGCTTTCCGCTATGCATCGCTAGACGCCTATTAGAGTTACTGTGGCATTGGCATTGCCATTTTATGGGTTGATCTATACCCTCTCACCAGGATAGTTTGGATACGCGGCATGTATTGATACAGGACGCGATCTATGTTTAGCCCCTGGGTGTTTAAATAAATAAAGTTTGGATTCTTCTATCGCCACTAATAGAATAAGGATTTATTTGAGAGTTAAAATTTAAAATTTAATATTTATATGTTGTATTGAGGATTGATTTGTGGTTTGTTTACCTGGTTGCCCCGGTTCTGTTCCACTTCCTGGTCTGGCGTGGGCTGGTGTTGTGCTTGTCCTCGCCGGCCCCCCCGGCAGCGTGTTGGGCGGGGGGGCGGGGCTTGGCGGACGCGCCGTGTTGGTTGCTTAGCGGCTTCACGTGGTGTCTGCCTGCCCCGCCCCACCGCCCGGCGGGTGTCCGGGCGGGTGGGCGGTGCCGTGCTGACGCTTCGGGCAGGTGTTGTTTGCGCCTGCCCGTGGTGTCGGCTGGCTCCGCCCTCCCGCCCGGCATTGGCCGCCGGGGGGCGGGCATGGCTTGGCTTCTCTGCTCACGTCGGGCCTCGGGGGGGAATAAATAGGAGGCAACACAGGATGTGTTATACCTCCAGAGGAAGCCAGAAGTCCGGCGAAACCGGTCGAGGACGCATGTGCTGCGTCTCGGCCTCCCCGCATCACTCACCTGTGACTTGCCTGGCCACTTGGCTGTACATCTTGGCACCAACCCACCCGGCGGCCTTGCCCAGCATCCAGCCCATCAGCTCAAGTCGGAGACCAGCTTGCAGGGACTACTCAGCCACAGGAAATGTAAGCTGCCCAGCAGACAACCACTGGTTGATTCCAGAGAGGAATTGCAGTACATGTAAGAACTGTTTATGCTGCTAAAGGCTTGCTTGCTACACTGCTTATGCTGTTATTCACCCAATCGAACTGTGCTGAGGCTACATGTTATGCATACATCACCCTATGTGGGGATTATGAATGTGTGGATGCCTTTTGTTGCTGGGCAAATTAGAAGTGCATGACGCTGTGGTCTGCTACTCCTGCTGGATCGTTCTGCCTAAATTCCTGCAGAGACTATTGGTTGATCCCAGAGAGGAATTGCAGTACATGTAAGAACTATCTATGCTGCTAAAGGCTTGTTTGCTACACTGCTTATGAGGTCACTAACTCAATCGAACTGTGCTGAGGCTGCATGTTGTGCATACATCACCCTATGAGGGGAATATGAATGTGCGGATGCTTTGTTGCTGGGCAAACTAGAAGTGCATGACGCTGCTGCATGACGCTGTGGTATGTTACTCCTGCTGGATATCTCTGCCTCAACGCCTTCAGAGACTATTATGGTCCTGGTTACACACCTGTTACCTGCCTGCTCCTACTTGTAAAACAGATATTATGAACACATGAATAGCTTGTCATTACTGCTGGAAGACATGGCATCATCATTGGACTGATTGTCTGTCCAAGAATTAGAGCCTCGGTCTCAATTGGGATGATTTGGTCCCCTATCTGGTTCATGATTTAATACTAATGGGTGGATTAGAGTCAACCACTCACTGATTGGACATTAAGAGTCTGAGCTCAGACGGTTATAACAAAGATAGAGTTCTTGCAGTGGGGCAGGTGCACATGCTTCACAGCTATTTGTTTACAGGGCAATCAGGGGCTTGATCTTGGGTAAGGGTGATTGGGGGCGGCAAGGGTGGGGCTTATCAGGTAGGGTTGATGCTGGTTCGGGGGGGTCCGGGGGGCTCACATTTTTAATGATCATATTTTGATATAATGATGAATAAAGTTTTTTGTAGATATTCTCTTAATAGAGTTTAGTGGTCTTTGTTCGGTTGGACCATACCTGCCTATATATATCTCACAGTGTTTTGACATAAAGGGAGAGTTTCAGAAATCTTCTGAGTCAAAGAGTGGAAAGTACTCCAGTGCTTTAAACCAACTAAAGAAAAGCGAGAGCTGTGTCAGTACCATATAAAAGAAGAACTCTAACCCCCCCTTTAAAGAGAAACTACAACCAAGAATTGAACTTTATCCCAATCAGTAGCTGATACCCCCTTTTACATGAGAAATATAGTGCTTTTCACAAACAGACCATCAAGGGGTGCTGTATGACTGATTTTGTGCTGAAACCCCTCCCACAAGAAGCTCTGGGACCGCGGTACTTTTGGCAGTTTGTTACAATGTAACAAGGTTCACAGACAGGAATTAGCTGTTTACAGCTGTCTCTAACAGCCAAAACAGCTAGGAGCAGCTACATAACCTGCCCACAGTAACAATGTCACCATGTAATACATGTCAGAATGTAAATTGGGGAGAGGAAAGATTTTACAATGAGCAAACACCGACTAAATCATTTATACATAATTATTGTAAAAATGAAGCACTTTTTTTATTGCATTATTTTCACTGGAGTTCCTCTTTAAGGTTTTGCTGAGCAATATAGCTTGGACTTGGTATCAAGAGACCGTGTAGAACTGAAGTTGCTCAGTACACCTGTCCCTTCCCAAGCCCATAGTGAGTGGTGGTTGGAGATTGTAAAAGAAAGCTCTGTTGTAGCTCAAATTTGTATGTAGGAAGTGCAGGGCCAGTGCTACCATAGAGGCAAAGGAGGCAGCTGCCCCAGGGCCCCAGAGCTTGTAGGGGCCCCCAGTGGCTACAAGAGGAAAAAAAAAATTCAAATCGGCCTTACAGTTTTTGTGAAAATCGATTTTAAAGTTTAAAGGAAAAAAAATACACATTTAAAAACCTGCCGACTTTAATAGTTAATAGCAAATCCACCTTAAATGCTAGAAACCCTAAATTTGCAGGATATGTTAAGGAGATCATTAGGAATAAGAGGAAAAAAACTATTTTTCAAAAAGACCTTATAATTTTTGAGAAAATCGATTTTAAAGTTTCAAAG
This sequence comes from Hyperolius riggenbachi, assembly GCF_040937935.1. Taxonomy (NCBI): domain Eukaryota; kingdom Metazoa; phylum Chordata; class Amphibia; order Anura; family Hyperoliidae; genus Hyperolius; species Hyperolius riggenbachi. The sequence continues at coordinate 424,977,098 of NC_090646.1, forward strand.
GAAAAAAGTATACTTTTAAATGCGGTAAATGTCACTTTTAGTAGCAAACCTAACGGTAGTGTAATTTTACATACATCAAACGAAAGCGCAATACATTTCCTGACAGGGTTTCCAGGGGGTCTATACGCAGCTGCAGCGCTTTGGCCAGGATCGCTATACAGCCGCAATATGGCTGTATGAAGATCCCTGGCATTTTTTCCTATTTTCCCCCCAAAAATTTTATGTTTAGAGTGTGGGAATTTATTTTTTTTTAAATTATGTGGGGTCCCCCCTCCTGAAACTTTTTAACCCCTTGTCCCCCATGCAGGCTGGGATAGCCAGAATGTGGAGCTCCGACCGATTGGGACTTCACACCCTGACTATACCAGCTGCAAAAAAGGTCCCCTAATGCCGATTTTTGTTCCGGGGTATATGTTGGGGGGGCCCCCAGGTTTATTTTGCCCTGGGGCCCCATTGTTGCTTAAACCGGCCCTGAGGAAGTGTATATGTAACCTGACTTTTCCTTCCGCAGCGTCTTACCGGTGTACCGGCTGTGAAGAGGAGTTGATTGTACTGTGATGTTTATGTAAAAAGGATATGTATTTGTGTTGAGAGTTGGTACTGGTGGAGAAGTTACCAGTGGACCATTGTGAAGTTCACAAATAAATTCTTGATATTCACATTTTAGTCAGTGTCTGGTGGATTCCGCTCAGCCGAGGCTGCACACAAGGATAAAAAGGGTTACACCCCCGCCACTTGTTTCCTCCCTATTGCTTTAGATTTTTAGCCCGTGCGGGCAGGGCTCTGTCATTCTTTTGTGTCTTGGAATTTGCTATATATTTTGATAATTATGATACATTTTTTAACTGTACTTACTATGTCTACCAATTCTATATTATATACCAATGTTGATATTTTGTATATACCATTGTCTGTGTATTAATGTACCCCATGACTGTTTCTTACTCTGTTAAGCACCACGATATACTGTATGTTGGTGCTTTATAAATCATAATAATACTGGTATATATAAATATATATTAGCACTAAAGTTAATATTTAAGTGACTAATTTCAGTTAAGGTTTAAAACAGGGGTGTCAAACTCAATTACAAAGTGGGCCGAAATTGAGCTCTGGGACCAAGTCGTGGGCCAACCTCAATGTCTAGTGGCCACCTCTCCCCCCTATACAGTTCCCTGGTGTCTACAATACAATAATACAATAACACTTCTATAGCGCTTTTCTCCCATAGGACTCAAAGCGCTTAGGCTCTCTCAGATTCAGTAATTGGTAGTAGGCTGAAGTATTCACACAACAAAATGCCAAGCTGAACAGGTGGGTTTTGAGTCTGGATTTAAACACGTCCAGGGATGGAGCTGTCCTGATCTGTTGAGGTAAGGCATTCCAAAACGTAGGGGCAGCATGACAGAAGGCTCTGGGACCAAAAGTTTCCAAGTGGACTCTGGGTATGACTAGAAGATTATTAGAACCTGTGGATCTGAGAATGTGGGGATTGCTCAGCAGCTGCAACATATCTTTCATGTATCCAGGGCCCAGATTATTCAGGGATTTAAATGTCAGTAGGCCGATCTTAAATAGGACCCTCCATTCTATAGGTAGCCAGAGAAGGGAGTACAGGATTGGCATTATGTGGCAGTGACGGGGTTGGTTGGTTAGCAGTCTGGCAGCAGTATTCTGTATCAGCTGTATGTGGTACAAGATCTTTTTTGGAAGGCCAGTGTAGAGAGCATTGCAGTAGTCCAGTCGGGAGGTAATGAAGGCATGAACTAAAGTTGGTAAATCTTCTGGGGGGATGAGGTGCTTGATTTTTGTGATGTTCTTAAGGTGAAAATAGGATGATTTCACCACAGCAGAGATGTGAGTTCTGAAGTTTAAATCCCCATCAATTAGAACTCCCAGGCTACGCACATGATCAGAGCTGCGTAGATCCGTGCCTCCAATTCCCAGTGGTGAAGACTGCAAGTTAAGTTGTTTCGTTGTCATGTGCTGCCCTCCGAACAAAAGGACTTCAGTTTTGTCTGCATTCAGTTTCAGCCAGTTGTCATTCATCCATTGCTGTAGTTCACATAAGCAGGCATTTATAGTTAGAGTTGGGTCTGTCACACCAGGCTTGAAGGAAAGATATAGTTGGGTGTTGTCCGCATAGCAGTGGTATGTCAGGCCATGTTTTTGGATTAGTTTTCCAAGTGGTAACATGTAAATCTTGAAAAGCAGGGGAGAGAGGATTGAGCCCTGGGGCACCCCATACTTAAGTGGTACAGGGGTGGACAGGAAGGGCCCCATAGACACTTTTTGGGTTCTGCCACGCAAGAAGGATTGGAACCACTGAAGAATTGTGCCATCAGTGCCGCAGTATTCTTGTAGCCTGTTTATCAAGATGCCATGGTCAACTGTATCAAAGGCTGCAGAAAGGTCTAGCAATATGAGGATCGAGCACTCTCCTCTGACTCTTGCCATGAGCAGGTGGTTGCATATTTGGATGAGGGCAGTTTCAGTGCTGTGGTGTTTCCTGAAGCCAGACTGGAATGGGTCATAACTGTTGTTTTGTAGGATTTTGGCTTTTAGCTGGAGGTATACAGCTTTTTCAATTAGCTTACCCAGAAAGGGAAGGTTAGAGACAGGTCTGTGGCTGGTCATTGCATCTGGGTCCAGGGAGGGATTTTTGAGGAAAGGCCTGATGATTGCTTCCTTCAGTAAGGCAGGAAATATCCCTGAAATGCCCCCTCCTTCCCCTATATGGTTCCCAGGTGTATAGTGGCCCTCATCTATACAGTTCACTGGTGTTTATTGGTTCTCCCTCTCCTATACAATTTTCTGATGTTTAGTGGTCCTCCCTCCCCTATACAGGTTCCTGGTGTCTAGTGGCTCTCTCCTTCTCCTACACAGTTCCCTGGTGTTTAGTAGCCCCCTACTTACCCTATACAGTTACCTGGTGTCTAGTGGCCCCCCTCCCTCTCCTATACAGTTGCTTGGTACCTAGTGCTTTTCCCCTCCCCATACGACTTCCCGGTGGTGATCCAAGGCCTACTCTCCAATATACCTTCTCTGGTGATCCTAAGAGGGCCAAACATAATACAAAGTGGGGAAACCACCTGAGGGCCAAATATAATGGTTCAGAGGGCCAGATTTGGCCCACGGGCCAGAGTTTGACATGTATGGTTTAAAAGAAGAAAGAAACATGGCCTCCAAGTGTACACTCACCTAAAGTATTATTAGGAACACCTGTTCAATTTCTCATTAATGCAATTATCTAATCAACCAATCACATGGCAGTTGCTTCAATGCATTTAGCGGTGTGGTCCTGGTCAAGACAATCTCCTGAGCTCCAGAATGGGAAAGAAAGGTGATTTACGCAATTTTGAGCATGGCATGGTTGTTGGTGCCAGAGGGGCCGGCCTGAGTATTTTGCAATCTGCTCAGTTACTGTGATTTTCACACACAACCATTTCTAGGGTTTACAAAGAATGGGGTGAAAAGGGAAAAACATGCAGTATGCGGCAGTCGTGTGGGCGAAAATGTCTTGTTGATGCTAGAGGCCGACTGATTCAAGCTGATAGAAAAGCAACATTAACTGAAATAACCACTTGTTACAACCGAGGTATGCAGCAAAGCATTTGTGGAGTCACAGCATGCACAACTTTGAGGCGGATGGGCTACAACAGCAGAACACCCCACCGGGTACCACTCATTTCCACTACAAATAGGAAAGAGAGGCTACAATTTGCACGAGCTCAACAAAATTGGACAGTTAAAGACTGGAAAAATGTTGCCTGGTCTGATGAGTCTCAATAGAGTCAGAATTTGGAGTAAACAGAATGAGAACATGGATCCATCATGCCTTGTTACCACTGTGCAGGCTGGTGGTGGTGGTGTAATGATGTGGGGATGTTTTCTTGGCACAATTTAGGCCCCATAGTGTAAATTGGGCATCATTTAAATGCCATGGGCTACCTGAGCATTGTTTCTGACCATGTCCATCCCTTCATGACCACCATGTACCCATCCTCTGATGGCTACTTGCAGCAGGATAATGCACCATGTCACATAGCTCGAATCATTTCAAATTGGTTTTGTGAACATGACATTGAGTTCACTGTACTAAAAAGGCTTCCGCAGTCACTAGATCTCAACCCAATAGAGCATCTTTGGGATGTGATGTAATGGGAGCTTTGTGCCCTAGATGTGCATCCCACAACACAACATCCATCAACTGCAAGATGCTATCCTATCAATATTGGCCAACATCTCTAAAGAATGCTTTCAGCACCTTGTTGAATCAATGCCACGTAGAATTAAGGCAGTTCTGAAGGCAAAAGGGGGTCAAACACCGTATTAGTATGGTGTTCCCAATAATTCTTTAGGTGAGTGTATAATTTGTAAACTCTTAGGATCAGAAACACAACCATCAGAGAAGAAACCCTGGTATTAATCTCATAAATTAAATTTCAACCTGTTAACCTTAACTAGATAATATGTGTTTCCCGCTCACAAATGTGCAGACAACACTCCCATATAATAAAATAAGAATAATTAGATATGTTTCCATAAGAGCAACAGAGGGATCAAATGAGTATCATGTTTTCTTATTTAAAATAGCCTTGTAGTGGGAGGGGTATGGAGGCTGACAAATTGATTCTTTTTTAAACAATACCAGTTTCCTGACTGTCTTCAGCATTAGTGTCTGAATCACAGCTGAAGCAAGCATGATGGTGGTGGTAGACTTTGGTCACAGCACCTGTTCTACATCCTCTTCTATGTCAGAGACTTACAGTATTGCTTAACCTATTTAGGACTGGAGCCTCTGGTCCCTTTAAAGAGAATCTGTATTGTTAAAATCGCACAAAAGTAAACATACCAGTGCGTTAGGGGACATCTCCTATTACCCTCTGTCACAATTTCACCGCTCCTCGCCGCATTAAAAGTGGTTAAAAACAGTTTTAAAAAGTTTGTTTATAAACAAACAAAATGGCCACCAAAACAGGAAGTAGGTTGATGTACAGTATGTCCACACATAGAAAATACATTCATACACAAGCAGGCTGTATACACCCTTCCTTTTGAATCTCAAGAGATCATTTGTGTGTTTCTTTCCCCCTGCAGCTATCTTCCACTGAAGTGTCAGGCTGTTTCTTCCTGCAGAGTGCAGACAGCTCTGCCTGTATGTAATTCCTCAGTATGTGAAAGCCCAGCCAGCTCAGAGGAGGATTTATCCAGCTTGTAAAAGATAAGAGAGAAGAGAGAAGCTGTCCTAATCTAAATAATACACAGGCAGTGTGCAGAGAGGGGCCTGGAGGGGGGAGATGGATCACAGAACCACAACACTGAAGAACTTGGCAGCCTTCCAGACACAGGCTGACAAGTCTGACAAGAGAGAGATAAGTTGATTTATTACAGAGATGGTGATAGTAGAACGTGCTGCAGTAAGCCAGAACACATTAGAATAGCTTTTGGAACTTGTAGGATGATAAAAAACAGGATGCAATTTTTGTTACGGAGTCTCTTTAAGGGCCAGAGGCTTTTTTGTTTTTACACTTACTGACCACTATAATGAGCTCACATGAATCAGTAGGTTATGAAAAAGGCTCCTGACTCAGTTACAGAGTTCTGCTGTCTTTAGACAGCAGAGATCTGTGCCGGAAGGGATTTGCATTTGCATCCCATGCTCGGGATTGGGTGCTATTAAAACTACACCGCATCAGGCTTAGGCAGCCACAAGTGCAGTGTAGTTTTAACTAAATGTGGTCCCAAACAGGTGGTTAAAGAGGAACTGTAGTGAAACTGACATAATGAATACAATATCCATTTTTTTTACAATATTAATTTATAGATTATTTAGTTTGCCCATTGTAAAATCTTTCCTCTACCTGATTTACATTCTGAAATGTATCACAGGTGGTGACATCTGCCAGGTAATCTGTATGGAATGTTTGTTAACTGAGAGTTCAATACAAAGAGGGAGATATTGCTTGCTTGGAAGTTGGAAAAATACATTATTTCCCACAATGCAATAGGGTTCACAGACATCAAACAGTCAGGATCATCGTCATGACATTACACTGTGGGAGGGGTTTCACCATAATATCCCCTCATGATCTATTTGAGAAAAGGTAAATATTACTCATGGGAAAGGGGGTATCAGCTACTGATTGGGATGAAGTTCAATCCTGGGTTTAAGTTCCTCTTTAAAACACTGGATGCAGAGTATCAGTAGGACAGATAGACAATTGACCTTGTTTATAATGAAATACAACAGAAGTCTCTATGTTATATCTATTTTATATGGCAATATGTACTGTCTTATGGAGAGGAAAGGGAGAAAAGAGGCAGTTTGCTCCCTACAACAAACTAGAGACAAAACAATCAGTGGAGAGAATATCACCAAATTGCTTACCATCTGCACTAACCCAGATGCAACAGAAAGTAAATGCCTGTAGAGACATCAAACTGACAGCTGAAATAATCATGTCAAATGTGTAATGTTTGCACATATCTTTCCTCTCAAGCGATGACATAAATTATACTCTGCTACACTGAATATTAACCTAGAGGAGATCAGCACAAAGTACAAGCACGTTTGTTGACTGTGGGAGGAGATTGGTGAACAGGGTTTACTGAACCTCCTGTTTGCCTGCTGAGCCAACATTTTCACTTTAAGATTCTTGGTTTCATAATAACACCCTAAAAAAAATGAAAAAAAAAATGAAGCCTTAAAGGAAACATGAGGTAAGATATGGAGGCTGCCATATTTATTTCTTTTTAAACAATGCAGATCAGGCGCTCTGACTCACTGGATTAGCCACATGCTTGTTTCAGGGTTGTGACCAAGACACTACTGATGCCAAAAAGATCAACAGGATTGCCAGGTAACTGGAACTGTTATAAAAAACAAATACATATGGCAGCTTCCTATCACTCTCACCTCGGGTTCACTTCAGATATAATAGACATGGACACATTACTTTATAATAACTAGCTTCTAGTAAACATTTGTGTAACTGTCTGTTTAAGCAGAGATTATTCCTCCTCCATATAGCCCCTCCCCCAGCAAAAGCATTACTTCTGTGCAGTTCTGTCTGTAGTGGGCATGCTGAGTGCATATTGGGGAAGGGAAGAGGCAAGCCCAATGCTTAGAACCATATCCAATATTGTAGCAAGTATTATGTGGAGCTGTGAAAGAAAACAGTGTTCCCAGCATTTACAAACTCAGTCACAAGTTAGCCATCCTTTGGTTGAATCTTTGGTTTTTCCCCAGTTCACTAGGCCTACGTTAAAGGATCAGTTACACAGTACATCCACTTGGATCCACTTTTATACCATTGTAGGCATCCCTGGAACAGCCAGTTCCCAAATTAACCCCCCTGGCATAATCCAGACCTGTGCTTGGGCTCCACTTTGTGTGCTTATAGCAGTAAGCCCGAGCATAGTTCGGGCTGGCAGAAATAGCCATGTGCTCTGTATTCCCGGGTCCTGGATATGATCAGTGCTGCACAGCGGGACCCAGGCTTCTCCTCCCAGGCTACCAACATAGTCTTCAGCCGCTGGGATCCCCATGTCCCGCTCTTCTTCCAGGGGGCCCCGCAGCCAATCAGAGCACAGTGGCGGTGGACTGGCATGACGTCACTGGAGACGGGGGGATGCACCATTTTTTAAAGTGGCAATGACTTATTGCGCAGGGCAGAACAAAAACATAGAGAAATGTGCACTGTATATATATATATATATATATATATATATATATATGTATATATATATATATATATATACACGTGTATATATAAAATATTCTGCTTCGTCTTCTTCTTCTTTTGTACATCAAAATTAAATAGAAACATTTTAAAATGCATTAAAACACATTTACTGAACATTTTGTGCATACTGCTAAAGGATTTCTGTCGGCTGCCAGGACACCTGTTGTGTGCACATTACTTTTAAAGTAGACACCCTTCTACATAACACTATGCCAAACAAGAAATAGTAAATACACATTTAAAATAATCTCTTTTTATTTTCAGTGTTAGTTACAGAGACTAGAAGAGGAAAAGTTAGGAACTCAATACATGGGGTAAAATGTATCATAGTTTTATTATTTGTTAAAGGGGCGCTATGGTGAAATGCAACTGGTGAAACTCAGTCATTTGATCAAAAAAGACTCCTCGAAAATTATAAATTGGATTACTGCGGAAATACCGCATTACTGCAACTCAGTAATTTTAGCCCAATCACAGAACTCGGAAGCAATGGACCAATCAGAGTATGCAGAGTCAACTCAAAAGTATTTGGCCAATCAGAGAACGCAAAAAAATGACAAAAAAGGACTACGCGGAAATTAGAATCAGAAAACGGAAATCCATGGATATGGTAATTGGGTTTGGCGGAAATCGGAATTCCAGCAGCATCGGAAATCGACATTTCCAACCATCATCCCCCAATTTGATCGTAACAGTTGATCAGGAATGAGCAATCGGGCACATTAATGGAAGGAGAACGTCTAACCAATTTGATCAGATTAATGGAATCGATTAGCTTTTTCGATGAATTCCGTGATTCAATGGGGCACTTCCATTTTATCAAGATCTATCACTAATTACCTTATGCAAGTTTCACAATATGTGACAAATTGTGTCCGTATTCTTGGTAGCCTGTAGGAAAAACAGATGGGGATTTTCCCTTTAAAATTATGGTGGTCCACATTAGAGTAACCCATGTGGCAAGCTCAGCTAATGATTATTGATTGAAAAAGAGGTCTATTGTAGCCCTGAAATGTTAGAAAATCACTATTGCTTATGAAATAATAATAGTCACTTAGATTACAAGATGTTCCAGCTATAGCTGTTTATATGTGGACTAATAGTGTGGTTACCTCTTGCTGAGCATTCGTTCTATGATTGACCAAAGTGTGGTCTCCATCTTCTGATTAGGGACTAATTTTACCAAAATAATCTCCTAAATCACATAATCATTCACAGCAGGCAGAAAGAGTTAAAGCTGCATTATGAGGGGCATAAATAAAGTATTTTCACTCATCTTCGCTAACTAAATACTGGCTCTTCTAACAGATTTGCACAAAGGCCAGAATTAACTAATAATCCGTAAAGCTAGATGCATATGGAAATATAATTTCTGGCATAGATACCTATCAAAAGAGGCAGATAAAACTTTAATTGCTTGAGTATATCTGTTAGATAATAGCTTGTGCCTTCTGGAACTTGTTATGGATTTCCTATAAAGTCAACTTGGATTAAGAAGTTTTCTATGTCTAGCCCTCAGGGCAGCTGATTATAGGTTTGACCTTTGAGATACTGTGTATTTCCCACTTAATCAGTGCTGGAATGAGCTGCTGCTAAGAAGGATCTATAGGATCCCTGTGGAGTAAGTGAAGCCATCTAATAAATAATGAGTCTCTTTCTGTACTTGCTTCCCTTTCTTGTACTATATTTGGGCTAAGTAACAAGCAAAGTGCTTGTTTACGCGTTGCGAAAAAGGACATTTCTGAAAATGTGTGTGTGCCTATAAATATACATACAAACATACATTTAAATGTTTAGGGCAACTCTGACCAAATTACATGTGTAGTTAATTTTAGAATTTATGTTATAATTTTTTATATTGTAGTAACTATTCCTGGAAACTTATAAATACAATACATTTGAAAAAGTTGTTGCTCAGTTATTTTTTATTTTATGAACTTTAAACAAAGAAACAAACCAAGTCAATTAGTAGCTGTGGCATGTGCAAAGGTTTGGAGGTTTTTTAAAATCTAAGTACACACGTGCGATAATTGTCACCCATCAAGGATTGAAAAACTATCTTTTGAGCGACAAATCCAAGACCAATACTGTATGTACACATCACTAGCTTTATACATTCTTTTGCTATGGAGGATCAGCGCACAACGGAGCAGATTTCTGTGGGTGGGGTGAGTGGAAATAACATTGTGATTGGTTCTGCTTGTGCATCGGGGGTAAGCAAGAGCAGAATCAATCAGGTGGCTTCTGTGCACACTCACATACTTGATTGTCAACTGAAGTGATTGTCATTGGCCGTTTTGGTCGACAATTATCGCATGTGTTTACGTACCTTAAGTCACTATATAACAAGAACCCACTCATTCTTGCATATCACTTCAAATACCCAGACATGTTCAATGATGTTTAACTCAGAGATTTTTGAAGGCCATTCAAAAACCTTCAGCTTTCTTTTCTTCATGTAGCTCAGGGGGATTTTGAAATATGTCTCATTTGCATTGAATTTATGTAGAAAAAAACAAAATACTAAAGAACAGAGAGCCTGATTTTTCTAGAATTTTCTAAAGTGCCTACCAAACAAAAGCTTATAACCCTTCACCTTGGTCAAGTCAAAATATAATGAAAATATCACAAGGGTTACCGAATTAGTGATTGGGCTCTATTCACAAAGCGTTACCGCATTCGGTAATGCTGAAAACAGCTGATTTTACCGATCACCTTCCCAAGTTACAATTCACTAAACCTATCTCCGCACAGCAAATCACAGTTCCTGACTAGTCAGGCAAATTACTGACTTGTGTGGTAATTACCTCGGAAAAAAACCTAGAAATGTCAATTCCCAAAGATTTCCGCATTTAACTTACTGACCAAAAGTGTTTGTTTTTTTTCTTTCCAGCTCACAGCAGCTGATAACTGGCTCTCCCCATGCTGTCTCTGTGCGGTACATTTGACAGACAGCCTTTGGGGAGAGCCAGGCAGCGAATAGGGAGAGCCACACAGCCTGCTTCTCACTCTGATTTGATGTGATGGGGTATCAGGTGGGTCTTTCACTGTATCAAATCAGAGGAAGCATATAATTCTGCAGACATCCCTGCATCCCTTTAGATGTGCATATTTGTATTGTATCATACAGAAAAGCTCCCCCTGGTGGCTGCAGCACATCTAAATGGATGAAAGGCTGCATTGGACAGAAAACCTCTGAGTCACACACACACACACACACACACACACACACACACACACTGCTCCCTGCCTGCTGCTCTGCTAGAAGGCTGGTAAGTGACAGTTACCTGCCAGGGCTTAGTGAATTGAGGCATGTTTGTTCAGTAAATTACTGAACTTCTGCTTCATGGGGTAAAACTTTAGTGAATTTGAAAAAAAAAATGTAAAATACCGGATGAGGTATTTTACCATCCAAAATGCTTTTACCATACTGCCTATTGTAAATAGAGCCCATTGTGCTGTTATAATTGCAGGCAAGGTTGAATATTTACTTAATCCAGGACAGCCTTATCCAACGAACAATGAAGTTACTCTCACCTTCCATGGTGCGGTTCCGGTCTCCCTGCTGGCTGCTCCTGCCTCTCTCTTCACTCCCAAATCCTAGAGCACCTGTGTGACATAATAAATGCTAGAGGCCAAATACTAGAGGCTTCTAATGGTCATGAAATGTATGTGTCCTAGTTCCTACTTCCTAGTGTTTGCTCTCTATAGAATTAGTTACATCACACAAGCGCCCTATGACTCGGGAGTGAAGAGACAAGAAGGAGCAGCTGGAGGGGAGAGAGGACACGGGAACTGCAGCATGGACAGGAGGAGGAGATCAAGCTGGCTGTACATTCAATATTGCCGTGGGGAGGGAGGGGGTTGGAATAGGCATGCAAAGATTTTCATGCTTAAATATATTATAAATCTGTGTGTAGTGTGTGGAGGGATTTGATCAGACAGATCCCTCTCAAATAATGTAACGATGTGAGAGGAATCTATCTGATAGTCACATCGACCAGTATACTGCAGAGCCACCTTCACACTCAGCAACTAAATATTACCAACATTCCATGTGTTTTAATATTAGTCAGGTGAGATGTGTACACATTTCCCCCGCTAACGCAAACACCTTTTAAATCTGCAGTACAGGTTTGCTGGATGATTTATGTCCTCTTATGTTCTTCACTGTTCTCTAGTTTTAGTAAATCCAGGCCCAGGTTTGACATTGGCATTAGGTACTTGCAGATATTTAGCCTTCCCCTGATTTGTAGGGATTGCAGTAATTCGATCCTCACTCAGTTGCTTAGAGGAGCTCGTAGATGGTGAAAATGACAACAGGTAACAACTTCTAATGGGTATTAAGCCTACTGATGTAATTTGGGTCAGGTTTCTTTGAAAAAGAAAATGCCTTTGCCACTGCGAAAGTTGACTGGGATAAAACTTTTGGCAAAGGAACAATTACAATTTCATTTGTTCTTATGTTGTAGGAATTAACTGTTCATTAACACTTGTAGGTATGTTCTTTTTTAAGTCAAAACATGGCGCGACAGCTCTACCTCACCCTGCATTGAAGTGCCGTGTGTAGCATTGGAGGGTGATTGGAGGCTACTGAAACATGGATAGCCAGCAAAGCAAGTTCCAGTAAACACAAGGCTTCCGCACTCCTTCTGTAGAATAAAATACGACTAAGGCCCCGGTAGGGTCAGAAATGCATCAGCTTGCATGCTACCATGCTTTGTGCTAACTTTTATTAATATAAAGCAATATTGCAATAGAGCAATTCAATTTTAATTAACCGAAGGAGGGCAAAAGTCTTGTGTTTACTGTTCTTATTTTTTTAAAATGCAACGTTTATAAACAATAATCATTTCCACTCATTTACTTACCCTATCTCTCTCTCTCTCTCTCTCTCTCTCTCTCTCTCTCTCTCTCTCTCTCTCTCTCTTTCTCTCTATCTATCCATCTATCTATCTATCTATCTATCTATCTATCTATCTATATATATATATATGTATATATATATATATATATATATATATATATATATATATATATATATATATTGGACTTGAGAGTACAAAGTATTTCCATCTTTTCGAGAGCTCTGAAGCAAAACTTTTTTGCTTTTTTCATAGCTGTCTCCAGAGAATTTCTCCCCTGTTGCCAGAACAATGACACAAAATTGATACCATCTTTATCTTATTTTGTTAGTACAACACACTCGGTGGTTTGGATGTAATTTTAAAAATTACTCTAGTTTGGCCTTCGTTTCATTCTTCAATCTGACACCCTATACTTTTTACCCTTTTTCACCATTTTGTCATCAATCCACTGGGAAACTGAACAGCGCAATAGATATAATTAGACCTTCCGTAATAATACTGAATGGAAAAAGCAATGAGCCTCCCTCTAGGGAAGCAATCAGAGCATTGGGCCCACAGATTTCAAACTGAGCTTAACAAGATTTGGGGGTAAGGGACTGATAGCATAAATTTCCCACCCAAGAGAAAGATAAAGTCTGAATGCAAATATCAAGCCCAACATAGGATGGAACTTTATCATATAATGCTTTCTGTGATAGAACATATTAAACTGTTAAATAGTATGATCAAAGTAATGATTCAAATAATTAAGTATATTAAAATTGAAGATGCAGCTAAAGACAATTGCATGCAAAATGTATATCTCATACAGTACGTATACCAATGCAGGTTGATTGCAAACGTAACACTTCTTATGTCTCTGTGTATTTTAACTGCCTGACAAGTTAACGTAAAGTTGAGTATTAAAGGGGTAACTTTAGGTTACTGCAAATGGTAGGTAGTTTAGTTTATTTAGCTGCATTCTGTTAAAGGGAACCCGAGGTGAGAGTGATATGATTGCTGCCATATTTATTCCCTTTTAGATAATACCAGTTGCCCTATGTCCAGCAGTCCTGCTGATCTTTTAGCATCAGTAGTGTCTGGGTCACAACCCTGGAACAAGCATGCAGTTAATCCAGTCAGATGAGCCAGAGCACGTGATCTGCTGCATGCTTGTTCAGGGTCTATGGCAAAAAGTATTAGAGACACAGGATCAGACGGACAGCCACAGAACTTGCATTGTTTAAAAGGAGATGAATATGGCAGTCCCCATATCCCTCTCAACTTGGGTTCCCTTTAATGCCTTATTTCATGTGTTCCCACAACAAACTATACTGCATTTCACCCTGAGGTTTCCAAATCTTGTCTACCGTTTTGCTGATGCCATGACCTGGCCCCGGCTGGCTTGTAACATCAACCCCCTAATAAGCTTGAGTTGATGCAGCAAATCTTGTTATTGGTGATTTTTAAAGCGCCAACGTATTCCATGGCACTGTACAAAGTAAGAAACAAACATGGGGTACATAATACAGCAATGGTATACACCAATATATAGCAAGAAGTTTTAAATCAGGATGATACCATTTATTGGCTAACTACAAATGAATAAGAATAAACAAGCTTTCGGCCTTGCAGCCTTCGTCAGGTTTACATCCTGTTAGTTTGCAGGCTGGTGGTACAGACAGCTTATATACATGCAACATCAAAAGGGAAAACAGATATTTTTTTCAAGAATAAACACGTCATTAAGATGCCTTAATTCAAACAGACCATCTAAATGGGGTAAGATAAGGATCCTTGTTTACTCCATTGCTCACAGACCTGGTATTAGGATTGACCCAGAGGTATCGTAAATTATTAGTTCACAAGTTCAGCTAGAGTGGCCTAGACAGTTCAAATATCATCAATCTCATACCAATATAGAAAGTTGTTGTCCTTATTCAAACCCTTCTGCACAGCTTTGAACCAATTTATAAATTTTGTTTCTGCTATTAATCGGTCATTTGACGTTTTGAAGCCGCCCTTCAGGGCAGTGACATGAAGATCATCCATGCTGTGTCCGTTGGACCGAAAGTGTGTAGCAACTGGGAGTCCAGATTTGGTAACATTAATAGTGTGCCTGTCTCCATTCATACGTTTGCGCAGAGTTTGTCCAGTTTCTCCCACGTACATAACATTGGGGCATTTAGCACACATGATCAGATATACCAGATTGGTGGACCCACAGGAAAATTTACCTTGTACTCTGTACTCCTGTTGTGAACCTGGTATCGTTAACCTGTCAGTGGAGTAGATGTGTCTGCAGGTCCCACATACTTTTTGTCGGCAGGGTGATGTTCCGTTTTGTTGAGGCCTATTCAAAGAACTCCTGACAATCATCTGTTTTAGATTGTGTGGTTGCCGATATGACAAGAGTGGAGGTTTAGGGAATATCGTTCTCAGTCTGTGATCCTTGTGTAAAATGGGATGAAGTTCCTTAGCAATCCTCCGTAAGATTTCCAGGTGTGGGTTGTAGGTGACAACCAAAGGGACACGGTCCTCTTTCTGGTTTTGCTTATATTTCAGGAGTATCCCCAGGACTGAACTCCTGAAATATAAGCAAAACCAGAAAGCTTCACTGCCCCCCATCTGCAGCTTAGGACAGCAGAACACCAGTCATGTTACTAAAGAGTTAAACTCTTTAGCAGACAGACTTAAAATAAAATTCTACTTAAAGAGGAAATTTCAGTGTACAGAATGCCTTCTTAATTGCCTCTATATATTATATACAAACATAGTATATGAGAAAGAGAAGTGTTTACTAAAAGTTTTGTTGTTGTTTCTTACTCCTTACAATTGTCCCTCTTTCTAGTCGAATTAGATGAAAGATCTTTCCTTGTTCATGTTGTTGGATCTCTTTTTATATATTCTGCATTACTGAATGAACATGCAAAATTCATTTTTTTGTCATTAATTGCATCAATTAAAAAGCACATTTTAATGTGTACCTTCCGGTATATTAAATCCTTAAAGCCTATTGTGCCACAGTGGCCTAGTAATAAGTTCCCCTTTCTTACCTTTACATCACTTAACCTTTTCATTACCTTTGGATAGACCTATGCTAATTTCAGTCTCACTCGCAGAGCAGAACATACAGGGCAGCTGTGTTGACTCTGCACAAGGGAACTAGACATCATAATGCATGAGAAATGAATGAGTGAGAAGGAAGTTAGTAGAGAAGCTGGACAGAGATTTGACCTTGTCTATGTCTATGTATGTATTGTACACATCTACTCCACTGACAGGGTAATGATACCAGGTTCACAACTGGAGTACAGAGTACAAGGTAAATTTTCCTGTGGGTCCACCAATCTGGTATATCTGATCATGTGTGCTAAATGCCCCAATGTTATGTACGTGGGAGAAACTGGACAAACTCTGCGCAAACGTATGAATGGACACAGGCACACTATTAATGATACCAAATCTGGACTCCCAGTTGCTACACGCTTTCGGTCCAACGGACACAGCATGGATGATCTTCGTGTCACTGCCCTGAAGGGCGGCTTCAAAACGTCAAATGACCGATTAATAGCAGAAACAAAATGTATAAATTGGTTTAAAGCTGTGCAGAAGGGTTTAAATAAGGACAACAACTTTCTATATTGGTATGAGATTGATGATATTTGAACTGTCTAGGCCACTCTAGCTGAACTTGTGAACTAAGAATTTACGATACCTCTGGGTCAATCCTAATACCAGGTCTGTGTGCAATGGAGTAAACAAGGATCCTTATCTTACCCCATTTAGATGGTCTGTTTGAATTAAGGCATCTTAATGACGTATTTATGCTTGAAAAAAATATCTGTTTTCCCTTTTGATGTTGCATGTATATAAGCTGTCTGTACCACCAGCTTGCAAACTAACAGGATGTAAACCCGACGAAGGCTCCAAGGCCGAAAGCTTGTTTATTCTTATTCATTGTAGTTAGCCAATAAATGGTATCATCCTGATTTAAAACTTTTTGCTTTTACTGATGGCTAACACGGTACAATACCCTACTGCTACTACCAATATATAGAAAATACAGAATTGGACAAAAAACAGAATAGGTGATTCCAGTAGCAAATGTAACATGACAAATAAAATATATAACAAATTCCAAGACACAAAAGGGTAAGAGAGCCCTGCCCTTGTGAGCTTACAATCTAAAGGAATCGGCGGGAGGGAGGGAAAGAAAGAGGTGGGGTATCGATCAAACTTAGAGGCAGTGTATTTTAGGATATCTAGTAGGAGTGAAACTTGGCCTGAGGTCAAATGGGGAATGGTCTAAGGTAGAGTGTTTGCTTGTCAGTAAAAGTCAGTTTTGATGGAACGTTTAAAGATATCAAAAGTTGGAAAGTGATGAATATGTTGTGGAAGAGCATTCCAAAGAAGGGGTGAAGCACATGCGAAATCTTGTATATGTGAATGCGAGGCGGTAGTTCTAGAGGTGGACAAAAGAAGGTAATGTGCAGATCTGAGGTTGCGATTGGGTTAGTATCTGGAAACTAGTGAGGAGATGTACAGAGGAGAGAGATTGCGGAGCATTTTATAGGTTAGGGTTAAGAGTTTTAACTGGATTATCTTGTTAATTGGTAGCCAATGAAGAGCTTGATAGAGAGGAGCAGCAGAGGAAAAGCGAGACGAAAGAAAGGTGCCAGTTTTTTAGTTGGTAGTCCACAAAGCAGAGTGCCTGTTCCAACCACCAGGCTGTCCAAGCAGTCCCCTGGGGCACCAATGGGGGGGGGAGCACTGCCGTGGGGGGGGCATGCCTCTGCCAGATTGTGGGACCCCTTGTGGTGAACTGGCTTTCAGTGTCTAATAGACGTCGTGCCAGTTCACACCCCCAGCCTGCAGAGTTTTCCGGCAGGCAGAGCAGGGCTATGGGAAGATTACATCTGAAGCCCTGCACTGGAGACTATTTGTATCTCCAGTAAAGGACTTACAATACAATAATACAATACAATAACATTTCTATAGCGCTTTTCTCCCATAGGACTCAAAGCGCTTAGGCTCTCTCAGATTCAGTAATTAGTAGGATGAAGTATTCACACAACAAAAGTTATATTTCTGCAAATGCCAAACTGAACAGGTGGGTTTTCAGTCTGGATTTAAACACGTCCAGGGATGGAGCTGTCCTGATCTGTTGAGGTAAGGAGTTCCAAAACGTAGAGGCAGCATGACAGAAGGCTCTGGGACCAAAAATTTCCAAGTGGACTCTGGGTATGACTAGATTATTAGAACCTGTTGATCTGAGAATGCGGGGATTGCTACGCAGCTGCAACATATCTTTCATGTATCCAGGGCCTAAATTATTCAGGGATTTAAATGTCAGTAGGCCGATCTTGAATAGGACCCTCCATTCTATAGGTAGCCAGTGAAGGGAGTGCAGGACTGGCGTTATGTGGCAGTGACGGGGTTGACTTAGGGCACCATCTTCCCATAGCCCTGCTCTCTGCCTGTCAGCAGATTTTCACAGCGGGAGCCAGAGGGAGAGGAATCTTCTGTAGGTGAGTAAATACTTTTTTTTACAGGTGCACTATATTTTCTGATGAAATGCTACATCCCAATTTACAATTATTCTCTGGTGAAACATTGTTGCATTACGATTATTTTCTGGTGAAAGATTGCTGTATTACGATTATTTTATGGTGAAACATTGTTGCGTTACGATTATTTTCTGGTGAAAGATTGCTGCATTACAATTATTTTCTGATTAAACATTGCTGCATTATGATTATTTTATGGTGAAACATTGCTGCATTATGATTATTTTCTGGTGAAAGATTGCCGCATTACGTTATTTTATGGTGAAAGATTGCTGCATTACAATTATTCTCTGGTGAAACATTGTTGCATTACGATTATTTTCTGGTGAAAGATTGCTGTATTACGATTATTTTCTGGTGAAACATTGCCACATTATGATTATTTTCTTGTGAAACATTGCTGCATTATGATTATTTTCTGGTGAAAGATTGCTGTATTACGATTATTTTATGGTGAAACATTGATGCTTTATGATTAATTTATGGGGAAACATTGCTGCATTACGATTATTTTATGGTAAAAGATTGTCACAATATGATTATTTTATGGGGAAACATTGCTGCATTACGATTATTTTATGGTGAAACATTGCTGCATTACGATTATTTTATGGTGAAACATCCGCATTATGATTTTTGTATGTTGAAACATTGCCGTATTATGATTATTTTCAATAGGGGGCACCACGCCGGGAGGGCATTGTGTGCCACATGTTTTCTCGCCTGGAGTGACAAAATGGCTAGAGGCACCCGTCACAAAGTACTATGTTATAATAGTGTTACAATGATTTTAGTACAAACGCAAGAACGAAAAGAGGTATCTAAGTGATCCTATCATCTTGCCTTTGTAATCTTGCTGTCCAAGATATGGGTTATAGTGGTTTTGTGTTGCTGTTGGGTTCACCAAAATCTTATTACTGCTGGTGCTACCCTTCATTGACCTTTGCATTCTACTTTTGATAATATATATAGGCACCTATTCAATTCCCTTTTTCTCCTAAGCTCTGTCCTAGGTGATATTTTTACACCTTTTACTAAATACCGTTTAAAGTGTAATTACCTAAAGTGAAGGAAGCCTCAGGATCCTATTGTGGCTTCCTTTGGTTTTCCAATGTCCCCCTAGCTGAGCACGGCCCACGGTACATTACCGACAATGGATTGTCAGCAATCTTATTGGGGCCGCACACCTCCTCCGCCATCATCATGGCCACGCAGTAGCTGCGCATGCGCAGTAAGGCTGGGTCCACACTAGACCCGGTTGCAGGACGGACACTGCAGTCCGGATCAGGGGAAGTACCCACCGTACTGCAAACTGATGAAAGTGCATCAGTTTTGCATCAGTTTTGTATCAGTTTCCGTTCAGGTTTTAAAACGTCTCTATCATTAGGAAGGAGTGGGAGGATTTTTTGGGCCAATCATAAAGCTCAGGCTATCCGTTTTCACATCCGTTTTTTGCCTGTGGAGCTGGAGATGCGTTTTCTCATTACTTTCACTACCCCTGCGTGTATCCGTGGTCCTGATCCGTTGCGTGAAAATGCAGCAGATCCGGACCTTCCGTTCAGGTTTTGAAAACGGATCCCTGCAAACGCAGACGGATCCGTTTTTTACTTGGGTGAGGCTGGCTGCTATTTTAAACATTAGTATCCGGGACTCCGTTTTTCATCAGGTTTGAAAAACGCAGCCACGGATACGTTTCCGGACCTAGTGTGGACCCAGCCTAAGCCAGAGCTGCTCGTGCACTAATGGCTTTGTGTTACTGCTCATGCACAGTGACAGTACGGTGGCGTAGTGGTTAGCGCTCTTGCCTTGACACGCTGGGTCCCCGGTTCGAATCCCAGCCAGGTCAACATCTGCAAGGAGTTTGTATGTCTGCGTGGGTTTCTTCCGGTCACTCCGGTTTCCTCCCACATCCCAAAAACATACAGATACGTTAATTGGCTTCCCTCTAAATTGACCCTAGACTAAAATATACATGCACTACACAATACAATACATACATAGACATAGACAAGGTCAAATCTCTGTCCAGCTTCTCTACTAACTTCCTTCTCACTCATTCATTTCTCATGCATTATGATGTCTAGTTCCCTTGTGCAGAGTCAACACAGCTGCCCTGTATGTTCTGCTCTGCGAGTGAGACTGAAATTAGCATAGGTCTATCCAAAGGTAATGAAAAGGTTAAGTGATGTAAAGGTAAGAAAGGGGAACTTATTACTAGGCCACTGTGGCACAATAGGCTTTAAGGATTTAATATACCGGAAGGTACACATTAAAATGTGCTTTTTAATTGATGCAATTAATGACAAAAAAATGAATTTTGCATGTTCATTCAGTAATGCAGAATATATAAAAAGAGATCCAACAACATGAACCAGGAAAGATCTTTCATCTAATTCGACTAGAAAGAGGGACAATTGTAAGGAGTAAGAAACAGCAACAAAACTTTTAGTAAACACTTCTCTTTCTCATATACTATGTTTGTATATAATATATAGAGGCAATTAAGAAGGCATTTCATGGGGAGTTTGAGGGTGAAACAGGACATTTTGGGCCTGACAGCCCCTGGGTAAAATGGTCGCCACTATAGGTGGCTATGCTAATAGCCTAAATTAGCCCATTATTTGTAGAGATGGCCCGAACCTCCGATTTTAGGTGCATGAACCTACCGCGAAAGTTCAGTTTGCGCGAACTTTCCTGAACCGCAATAGACTTCAATGCGGGGGGGCGAATTTAGAAAACTAGAAAAATGTATGCTGGCCACAAAAGTGATGGAAAGATGTTTCAAGGGGTCTAACACCTGGAGGGGGACATGGCGGAGTGGGATACACACCAAAAGTCACTGGAAAAAAATCCGGATTGGACGCAGAGCAGCGTTTTAAGGGCAGAAATCACATTGAATTGGTGGATCCGGAAGGGCTAAGGCGAGGCGTTTGACTAAAGAATGTCCACATGTCCAAAATCACCATGAGATCACTGGAGCATCCTGTCCTTGCCTTTATGGACATGGCAGAAGGATTACTGGCAGTGGTACCTTTATTGCGTTGTGCTGTGACATCACCCTTAAACGCATTGTAAAGCATAGTTGCCAGCTTGCTCTGCAAGTGCTGCATCCTTTCTGCCTTCAGGTGAGTTGCACCAACAGCAGGTACCGCATCCTCCTCCTCCTCACACGTTACGTCCATAGTGTCGCCGCCTAACCCAGACATATGAGGTGGTGTAACTTGTTTAGCACCTTCATCTGGTTGTAACAATAATGGCTGTGAATCAGTTAATTCCCCACCAATTAACTCCTGCGAAGTGTCAAATGCAACGGATGTGGTGCTTGTAGTAGTGCTGGTGGCTGCGGAAGATGAGGTGTTCTGTTTTAAATAGACAACCACGTCCTGACAATCTTGGGAGTTGATGGGACGTGCCTTCTTCTGAGCACTGTACTTTGGGCCAGGGCCGCACGAAATCACATCAACATGACCTCGCACAGACCTGCCGGGTGGCCTTCCTCTGGGTCTGCCTCTACCTCTGCCTCTACCTGTTTTGTCCGTTGTGTCCATATCGGGGGGGGGGGGGGTTGAAGTGAAAGGTATGCACTGACTTGACTAATACAATGTGCAGTCACACAGGTGCAGTTAACAGGTATGCACGGAGTGGTATATCACACTGCATGCACTCACGTAAGTAGGTGGGTGCACTGAACACAACAGGTAGTTATATGCAGTGATGGGTATTACAATGTGCACCTGTCACACACAGACAGTTAGCGGACAGGCACAGTGACACTGTGAACAATAAGTAGGTAGGTATATGCAGTAATGGGTATTACAATGTGCACCTGTCACACGCACAGGTAGTCACTGAATGTGCTGGGCCTGGCAGTGGCACACACACAGTATGAATTATCCAGGCTGTCTATGCAACACAGGTTCCTCAATAGACTGAATTCAATGCCCAGCCCTTCTCTGCCTTTTCTGCTAGACAGCACTGGGTTCATGGCACCAATTGTAAGAAACTATACGTTGATTGCTATGGGCAACAACGCAACACCTTTGTTCGGCACCAGCAACTCATTAGTAAGAGCTGCAAACACGACTCTCATCACAGCAAACAGTATAGGAGATAGAACTTCTTAAACGTCTTCAAAGTTTCAGGTGTTTAATCAGTAAACAGATATACAGATACAGTTCGTTACATCTTTAGCCAAGCAGATTATTCTGTAGTAAGTCTTTTGCATTGCAACTTCTTGATTACCTTCCTGGTGAATGGTAATCAGGTTATCTTCTTATGTCTATCCTATGTTCCATCTACCCTAAGTATATACAGCATACAGGTATAGAATATGACACAACATAATTAAATAGAAGTCAAGGGTTGGAGAAAGCCAGCAGAGAGAAGAAGTGTCTCTCCTCAACCTGTGACCCCTTTTAATACCGGTCACTAAAGAGTTAAATGTGACAACATCTGAGCCATCCTCCCAAACCTACAATTGGCTCAGACCCCTTGTAGTGTCATGACACACACCTACTTAATTAATATTCCAAATGCTTTCTGCCCTACATACAAGGAATGCCATGTTTGGTAAATATTGGCTATGTTTACCTTTCTGTCGACTAACGGTCTGGGGCAGTTTAGGCCTGTGGCCTTTCACCAGGGACATGTTCGGGACATGTTCCTGGTAACTGCTTGCATCATCTCTTCTGTGAGAAACCCGTCTTAAAGGTATATTCTGCACACCAAGCCCTTTACCTAAACTCAGGCCAAATAACTGAGGCCTACTTAAATTAAAACAAGTGGGACATACAGAAAAAATTCCCTATGAGAGTCTGCAGCAGCAGCAGCAGCTGTCCCTTCTCTATTTACTGCAGGCACAAGAGTGAGTAAAATGGCCAGCAATGCCTGACTTTTATAAGGGGGGGAGTGGCTCCAGGAGGGAGTGTAGCCTGATTGGCTACAATGTGCCTGCTGACTGTGATGTAGAGGGTCAAAGTTGACCCTAATGGTGCATTATGGGGGCAAACCAAACTTCAGGAAAAGTTTGCGGTTCTCCGCGATCGCGAACCCCCGGAAGTTCGCCTGGAACTGTTCATCAGTGAATCGTTCGGGCCATCTCTAATTATTTGTAGCCACAGTTTGCATAGCAGGTCCCCCGGCACCCGCTATTTTACATGGCCCACATTGCCCGTATTAGCCACTAATCACATGTATTAATGTATTAATGTGGGCACCTATGGCGGAGCCTATGTTATCGGGGGTCAGACATTGGTGGAGGGGGGAGTCTTAGGTTTAGGCATTGCCAAAGGGTCTTAGGTCTAGACATCACTGGGGAAAGCCTTAGGTCAGTGGTCAGGAACCTTTTTGGCTGAGAGAGCCATAAACACCACATATTTTAAAATGTTATTCAGTGAGCGCCATACAATATGTTTTAAACTGGGGCAGCAGGGCTCACGTCCCTGTTGCCATGGTGATGTGTACAGTTGATCCGCTGGGCAGCAGAAGTGTCAGACACGTTTTCAGCATCTTGAGCAGTGTAGCTTAGTGAATCAACCCCTACTGATTTGTATGTGAGCCAGATGCAGCCATCAAAAGAGCCACATCTGGCTCCCGAGCCATAGGTTCCCTACCCCTGCCTTAGGTGGTCTTATGTTTAGGCATTGCTGGGGGAGAGTCTTAGGGTTAGGCATTGGCAGGGGGATCGGTTAGGTTAGGCATCAAGCAGGCTCATGTGAGTGTTAGGTTAGGCAAAAGTAAAATATCAGTAAATAAAAATGACCAATATTTTACAATGGCAGTTAAATAGTGGAACATCGGTAATTTTACAGATATTCCACTAGTGACTTTTTATAGCCCCCCTTTTAAATGTATGTGTGAGTGTGTTTTGGGAAACACGAATTTCTAGTTCTTGCATGTATGAAATAAAGCTGAGTGTTAAGCCAAGACATCTCCCTCATGTACACTGAACGTTTGACACTACACATGATGACAAATGGCTGATTTGACTCTAGGTGGCTCCATGACACTGCTCTACTCCTGCTAAACGATTCCTATGAATATAGGTAAGCAGAAATACAGATAGGATGTTACATTGCTGACATTGCCTTTCCTATATTCATGCAGATGCCTCATCTATGCCTTCCATCCAAAACTGAAACACCTTTCACCGGATCTGCACATAGAAATATCTCTGAATACGCGACTGAATCATAACTAAGGAGTGTAAATCATCGAAGCAGCAGGATAGCTCCGCTTTTTTTCCGCAACAACCTTGCATGATAAGTGTTTCTAAAAGGGAAAAGCAATCAGCTTCCTATTTAATTCACTTCCTGAATGATTTTCAATAATAAGTCAAAACCACATACATTTTACAGGAATCATTTACATTCAATCCTGTTAGGATAATGAATTAGTGGCGGCAATCAGAGATGCTTATTAATAAAACAGACTCGGGCTTCCCACATGAGAATCAAATATGAAATCAAATTTCATTTGGAGATTTTTAATTAAAAAATATTACAGCACACCAGCTGATCAAAACGATGGTGAAATAAAAGTTACATTAATAAATAATGACGAGAAGTAAATTTATGTTTTGCAATAATATTTTCTTGCATTTTGATAGCGCTAACCCCCCCCCGTCCCGATCTGCCGACAATGTATAGCAAGCCGGAAACCACTTTCTTTAAGCAGATTTCTTCTATACATTTTCCAGAATTGTAAATACATCTATTCTAGTCAGTGCTAACACAGACTAAAAGAAGAACAGAAGCTTATCCCCTTATCCCCTTATCCTCTGTCCTGTATTATCTTCTGAATAATTCAGTGCCTAAAGTCTGCCCAAGCTCAATTCATTGTCAAACACACTCAAGTTTAGCGTGAATCACATTAGAATGGAAGTTGAATTTTTTATGAAGGATTATGTAGTGCAAAATGTGTTGTGTTCTCTGAGGTGTGTTAAGTCCAAGAAAACCAGATCTCAGTATGAAAATGTCAACACCTGAAATTTTTTCAGGAATTAAGCAAACACCTTGTGTGCCCTACTTTAGACTGCATTAAAGTCGTCCTTTATGTATGCAAGCTGTACAAATGTAAAATTCGGATGTCTATTCAAATTTAAAAAAAAAGTAGAATGCAATGTACACAGCCAGGTGTTTGATGCATATGTGAAAGAAGGTTGATGTAAATCCTACACATCAGTGTTTACTATACAAATCCATTCCTCCCTTCTCTTTGTACAAATTTGCCTTGCTAAAATAAAAGGTGATTGCATATAATCAATTTCCCCTATGCAAAATTGAACATCCGTATTGCATCATTTCAGGGCTTTTATAGTCATGCAAATCATTCCTGTTTGCCTCTGTAAGCCAGGAAATGCCAGCTGATCAGTAAGGTCCAGAGCTGCATGGCATCAGCTGGTCGGCCACCCATTCACTGCTGTCTCCCAGAATTGGCACCACACCAGCTTGAGAGTCCAGGACTCCAGGAGGAGCACCAGTCCATCCCCCACCCCATTCGCTGTCATTAACTGAGTGGGACATAGGCTTCCTGGCTGATTCATCAGCACTCTTATAAGGTGAGATCTGTAGATCTGTTAGGGGTGGGAGGACATTAATTAACCCTATTTCTACTGCCACTGCAAACTCTTTTTTTTCTCCAGTTGTGCCTTTCTCAAGTTGTGGAGCAGCTTCAATATTTGTTGATCCCACTTGATTGCTGACACTACTTTCTTCTCAAGGTAACTAGTGGGAACATGTCAAAAACATTCTTTTTATAAAAGGTCTTGTAGTTTTTGAGAAACCTAATTTTAAAGTTAGGCAGGAAATAAATACTTAAATATTAAAAAAAAAATAGTATGGTGTCCCCTTCTCCTAGGCACTGTTCACCTCTTGTCTCCTTTGTAGGCTGGTATAGCCAGAATGGCTTAGCAGGACTGCATGGGTTTTTTAACCTGACCTATACCAGCCCTCAAGGTCTAGGACATGGAGAGCTCTGTAAGAGAGAAGCAACAAAGCCTCCCTCTCTCCTACAAAGCCCCATCCATAACAAGAATAAGGGTTTCATCCCCACCCCACCCCATCCTCTACTCATTTTAGGGCTCGTTTCGACACAGTGTCAGCATACCTCTTGCGACACATGATGCCAGCACAGCTGTATCTGAGGTGCATCCGATTACCTCTAGCCATGCCATGCATGGCTATAGGAGTTTTCATGCATGATGAGGAAATCTGTAGCATACCATTTTTTCCCCCACATGCAATCGGAGGGCAGCCTATTGATTTTAATAGGCTGTGTTTCTCTGTCGGAATAGCATGTGGGGAAACGCTGCAAATTAGGTCTCCTTGGCTTTTTTGCTTGTCTAATCGATGGTTTTTGTCTGATCTACCTCCGTTTCAATAATTTCATCAAATCAGATGAAAATCAGTTCCTCAACAAGCATGCCACATGGCTGCCGCATATAGCATGTGGCTCGTGTGTGACATCACACATAGGCTACATGCTACACGTGCCAACCACTTGGGGCACGAATGGGAAAGCTGGAGCAGCTGGATAGTCACAGCAGCTGGAAAAGGTGAGATTCCAGGGAGATTTCAAGCTGAAATCGAGAAGGAACTGGCCTGTGGTGTATGGGCAGCCAACAAATCTCTTTCTGATCAGCTTCAATCTGAGAAAGAGATCTGTCTCTTGGTTGATTTGCCCCATATATCACTAGATGTATGGACACATTTACTTCTATCTGTAATTTAGGATCCTTCACTGGCTTTTTGGGAAGCCTTTTTTGTTTATTCACTTGTTTATATATTTTTAATCATCTCTGCTCTTGATAATTGTTTTAGAAGGCCTCATGTGATAAGAACTACTGCCAAGAACTTACAACTGGACCAAAAGGAGCAGAGGCCTAACTACAAATCATGGGGCCTCCCAGCAAAACTTCGATAGGGTCCCATAATGTTCTCACCCTTTCCCTTGCCTATACTTGGTGACCCTGGCAGCCTGGGAGCCCAATTTGCAAGTGTCATAAAACAAGTGTGGCCATCATAATCTCACTATAAAACCTGGTCTGGAGGATGGGCCCGGTTATTGGATGAATGGAAGGTTAGTATTTGGGGCCCCCTACAGCTCTAGGCTCTTCTGCAGTTGCAGGGGGCTGCTTTCCTGTAGTTTTGCCCCTGAAAGGGAGCAACTCAGTGTTACGTAAAATGTAAGAGGAACACAATGTAATATCTCTTATGTATCAATTTAAATAATATCTTAATGACAATATAGATCTGTGATGGGGCATTATACATTTCAATAATTAACTGGAGAATGCATACATTGATACTTAAAATTTTCACAAATATAAAGGAATCTACACCCCAATTTTAAGAAAATGGGTGGAGTAAATGTCAACATGTTCATCAATATGATGGAATATATGAAACAGTTTTATGAGAAGCAACTAGTTAGGAAACAGCTGGAAGAAATTGTGACCACATGATGATCTGCTTTTAAAGATCTTTCCCTGTACGTTACACACACAGAAAGAGACTTGACATTTTTTTTTCTTTTTAAAGTATTTTTCAGAAAATTAAGACATTTTGGCAAATAAAGAGCACACATTTAGTTGTGGGAAAATGTGCTGCTAGAATATGGTTCCAAAAAAGTCAGTTTTAAAAAAATGTAACAGAGAACCTCATAGTGACAGAATACCATTCACATGATTCTTATTTAATATAGACAGATCAGAATTTGTACATTTATACATAATATTATTAAAATAATATAAGCACTACTTGACACTTGATTCACGGAGAAAGGAATGGGATGGTTAGAGGCGGAGGTGTAAATGGAAAAGAATGGGAAGGAAAGGTTGCGTTTGTGGAGAAGCTAAGAAAAGAGAAAGGGAAAGAAGGCAGGACTAACAGAAGCATAACAACATGTGTAAATCAAAACCATATTAATATATTCATATGTCTTCAGTAGTTCATATCCACAGGTTCCCCCAAATTCTCTAGCAATTTTGGTAACAATAACATGTTTTAACACTTTGCAATCCAATTGGAAAGAGAGAACTATAGACTTTAAAGCAACAAGTCAAAGTTCCAACCTAGTCTAATTGCAAGCCAGAAATTTGATAGTATTATAAATCTGTTGAACCCAAAATTTGCCAGTTTGACCATTTTTTCCAATGCATTATTGTGCAGAAAAATAGGAATGAGGCGTGTTGCAGGGCTCACTGTCTGCACACAATATTCTGTCCCATGTCTTTATGACTATCACTTATTTCTTCAGTGATTAAATAGGAATTCTCTAGTGCTAATTAACTAAGAGTTCTGGCCAATCAGCTGTCGGGAGTTTAAATCATATCTTCAGTATAGATACCAGAAAGCAAGGCCAGTAAATGGGCAGTTCATATCCATCAAAAAGGAACTTATCACAAGTCTGATTCATACTTCATAAATTTCATGGTGAGATGTGTGTATTTTCAATATTTTTGAAGGCTTTTTGAAGGCCTCTCTTCTCAATTAATTAGAGTTTTTATTTAACCGTTGTGTGAGATGGTTAAGCTGATGGAACAGAAAGCAGTAACTGCACGTAAACGGGCTAGGCGGCATGGAAAGGGCATTTTGAGCAAGTCATTTACCAGTGTAATGTTGTTCTGTTTGCAAGGAAACATTTTTTAATGATCCGCCCAGTTTTGAAAGTCATAGTCGCCTGTGGACCAAAATGTAAAGGTCATTTTTAATCACATTAAATTACAAAGTGTCTTGTGTAGCATTGATATATGTTATATAAATACTTGTGTTTCCATGAAAGTTAGGTTTCCTTTATGTGGCACAGAACAGTTTTTTTTCTGTATAAAATCCAGTCATACAATTTATTTATAAAAACAACATACCTTTATTTTCACACTAGCTGCAAATATGATAGCAGATGGTATATTAACTCAACTGATAATAACTCATTTCCAGGATCGTTTTGGCCTGACGAATCCATAGTTTGTGTGATCTCTCAACACAGTCTTTAATCTTTTCAGTCTTTTATCTACAACTCTGCTCTTAGCTTTCAAAACAGTTTGACATTCAACTCAAAGACAATCAATTGTCAGTCATGTATTAAATACGGATTTGAAAAACACTTCATAACACACAAACACAGGGTGTTTTAACAAATTAAGAGCAATCATTTTTGTATAACGATTAATCACCTATGATGGAAAATGTCGAATACTCTTGTTGAAACACAGTTAATAGATAAGCCAAGAAATGTATAGAAGTGTGAGATTTATAGAACTGTTGTCCCTACTGGTATATATTAATAAAGTGTGAGCTGTTTCCTTGTGCACTAGGGCTGTGCCTGACTGTCGGGTTGGCTATTTACCTAGAATTTACTATTATGGTTTCAGTGATCAGCCATGGATAAATATAGAGCAAAGGTCTTCTCTTACGCCTTAGTATATATAAAATTGGTGGTGGAGCTAATGCTTTCCTGCGCCCTGACAGAACAGAGAGCACAAACAATCTACAGCTCACCATACATTATAATTGGTACTTATGTATTAGCCCATTGCAGACCTATAAAAATAGTACCCACTAAATATAGCGTCAGAGACTGCCGCTAGTAGAATATTTCTAAAGTTACCTATATTCTACTACTTAATTCCGATAGTAAAATATCAGGAATCTATACTGATATTTTATTTTGACCTAACCCTTCTCTCACATAGAATCCTTGCTCTACTTATGCCTAAGACTCCCCCCTGGAGCTGCCCAACCTTAACCATCCCCATGGTGGTGTCCAATCTTAACCCCCCTTGGTGGTGCCTAACTTAAACCTCCCTAGTAGTGCTTAACCTTAACCCCCCCTTGTGCCTATCCTTAACCTCCCCCCCTCCCGATTTCTTAACCCCCTTGTGCCTAACCTTAACCACCCCTGTGCCCCTAACCTTGACCCCCCCACCCGTAAACTACCCCACCACCACCTTAGGCGGTAATAGTAAAAGCAGCGATAAGCGGCAATGAATGAATTATGGCACCCGATAACCAGGAGAGGTTAATGTCTGCACTTGTGAACCAGGAGGGGTTAATGGCTGCAATTCTCTATGCAGCTCAGACATTAACCACCCCGACCCCGTCTCCAAATGCAGGCACTAACCCCTCCTTGCCTATCCCCAAGTGCAAAGCCAGTAACTCTCATGGTCCCCACTTGCAGCCAGTAACTTTCCTGGGATTACTTATGCTTGAGTCTTTAACAAATTCCACTTTAAGGGGTTCAAATATTGGGGTCGACTAATACATATATAATCACATCACATATCACATGTTATATCAAAAT
Organism: Hyperolius riggenbachi; assembly: GCF_040937935.1. NCBI lineage: Eukaryota > Metazoa > Chordata > Amphibia > Anura > Hyperoliidae > Hyperolius > Hyperolius riggenbachi. The sequence continues at coordinate 425,007,563 of NC_090646.1, forward strand.
ATAAACTAATATATTTTTTTTCCTGTTATCAACTCCTCTGTTTAATGCGAGGCAAGGTGGATACAAAAGTTTCTCACCATTATTTTACCATGAAACTTTCATATCTAAGAAAAGTAACCTGACCTGCATATACTGAGACATTTGTAAGTGCAAGAACATAAATCAAGTAACATATTTTTTGATCACAAGCCAAAAACAGAAACGTGCATAAAGAAAGCACTGTGATGTTAACTCTAAATCTTAGGTTACTGTCAAAAGATAATCACCATTGGGTCAATTGGGAAATATCTGTGTGAGATATTCTGACTGCAGAAAAGAAAAAAAACGGGTTATCCAAGTTATAAATGCCATTATATTGCTAGGCAATTATGCATGCATTCTGTATAGCAGGCATATCGGAGATTACTCCCGCAAGTGTGTCCCAAAGTGAAATTATGCACAAGACCCAGTCAAATGTATGCTTTTTTACCAGTACTTAAAATATATATATAAACAAGATTTTGTTTACTCTTGGGGCTTAATTTTCTTTGACTTTGATACATTACATGTAATCCAATGTTAATATTTTAGTGAAAAAGTCATCAGATTTTCTATATTTTATTCATACTGTTTCATATGTTCATTTTTCAACTAAGACAACCAAAGGCCTTGATACAAACCCTTCACTATATAACCACAAAATAAGCTCATAGTGCTATTTTATGATTCCTGCTGGCTAAAGGAAAATGAAAAACAGGCTAATTCGCTCAGAACAATTTTTAAACAGTTATAAAAATAACCAAAAAGAAACAAAACAAGCAGATCTGCATTGGCTTGAGGTCATTTTATAGGGCTTTGGTTATGCTCACGCTGTTCCTCCGTGCGTAATGACACTTGTGGGTTAATGACCTTTTATGGCCCTGTCCAGCTCTCCTAGAGTCACTGTCCGGGAATCTTTTCCTTGCCCTTGAAACTGCTCTGGGTGACACAGCAGACATTCTGGCAATGGTACACATTGATGTGCCTTTTAAAGTATTTGGACTACTTGTGCAACCTCTGTAGAGTCCACATATCACCTTATTCTACCAGTGATTCTGGAACTCATGCATTCCTGCACAGCTGTGTGCTTCTGAGAGATGTCACAAATATAAAAATGGGGGGGGGGGGGGGGGGGACAGAAGAACTACAGAGAGTCATCAGGTCAGCAGAGAGGATCATTGGGTGCCCCCTCCCCTCACTTGCCCTACTACACAGTAATACTACACAACTACACAACAAAAGACTTAGATCCAGGGCATTGAGGATTGCAAGTGATCCCTCACACCAAGGCCACCACTACTAAACCTTCTGCCCTTGGGCCGGAGGCTACGAGCCATCTCCACTAAGACCATGAGACACAAGAACTCGTTCTTCCCCTCGGCAGTCAGTCTCCTTAAAGAGGAACTGTAAACAGAAAAAAAATGCTCTCAAGGATGTCCAGTAAAAATGCCTGGGACGAACCATTTTTACTCCTGGCAGAGTAACAGTTTTTTTTTTCCTTCATTCCAGCAGCTGTAACTGTTCTACAGTAAAGGCTGTAACCACTTTTTTTTTACTGACTGATGTCATCTGAAGGCACCCAATGCATGTGTGGAGAAAAGTGCAGTTAGAGAACTAGCTGAAGGAGGCTAAAAGTAGTTTGTCTGTATATACCAACAAAATTGAATGGTTGTAAACCAACTTTAGTAAAGTAATTGTAGCAGGGTAAATGAATGGAGAAAGGGTGGTTTATTGAGATGAACAAACAATAGAGGAGAATGCAGAGTGAAAGCAGTGGACCCTGCAGTGGACTGAGGATTGAGCGGCGGCGACAGCAATGTCAGTGGATGGTGGCAGGTGAAGCGACGGGTAGCATCGCAAGTGTACCAGATGCTCAACAGCATCGCAGGAGGCCGCAATAGCAGCATAGGGGGCGATATACAGGCTGGGAACGCGAACAATCACTCGCGTTACCATGCCTGTCGGCCGGTGACAGCGAAACCGGAAGTGCTCGCCGGCGGGTCCTGGGACATCGGAGCGGTGCTGCGAGGGCACCGATCTGCTGCAGGGGGCTGAGGGAGGCCCCAGGTGAGTTAATCTCATTTTTTTTAACCGGCTTTAGGTTCACTTTAAAGAGCTCTAAAAGATGATTTCCACAAGTGACAGACACCTCATAACAACATAGACCTGCTGCTACACAGCCAGTCACTATACAGACAACAGAGACTCACTGCTGGGGTCGCATGTGCTGCTGCCCCAGCTGCTACTCCTGGGTCCTGTCCCAGCTGCTACTCCTGGGTCCGGATCTCACTATGCTGTCCCAGTTACTACTCCTGATCTCACTATGCTGTCTCAGCTGCTACTCCTGATCTCACTATGCTGTCCCAGCTGCTACTCCTGATCTCACTATGCTGTCCCAGCAGCTACTCCTGATCTCACTATGCTGTCCCAGCAGCTACTCCTGATGTCACTATGCTGTCCCAGCAGCTACTCCTGATGTCACTATGCTGTCCCAGCAGCTACTCCTGATGTCACTATGCTGTCCCAGCAGCTACTCCTGATGTCACTATGCTGTCCCAGCAGCTACTCCTGATGTCACTATGCTGTCCCAGCAGCTACTCCTGATGTCACTATGCTGTCCCAGCAGCTACTCCTGATGTCACTATGCTGTCCCAGCAGCTACTCCTGATGTCACTATTAGCCTTGCTCTCCACAGATTAAAGGGGAACTGAAGTAAGAGGTATTCGGAGGCTGCCATATTTATTTCCTTTTAATCAATACCAGTTGCCTGGCAGCCCTGCTGGTCTATTTCTCTGCAGTAGTATCTGAATAACACCAGAAACAAGCATGCAGCTAGTCTTGTCAGATCTGACTTTAAAGTCTGAAACACCTGATCTGCTGCATGCTTGTTCAGGGGCTATGGCTAATAGCATTAGAGGCAGATGATCAGCAGGATAACCAGGCAACTGGTATTGCTTAAAAGGAAATAAACATGGCAGCCTCCATATACCTCTCTTCAGTTGACCTTTAACCACGGTGGTTAGTTGTGATTCAAATTAGCTCTAATTTCCGCAGCTGAGCGGCTAGATGCGGCGGGGTTAATTACCCATAATGCCACTCAACGTTTCAACGAGGTGCAAGCATCCAAATGGGCATGTTGCAAGCCTTGCTATAGAGCACTTCTGATCTTCCGGTTTGAAGGAGGAAGTGTGCCATAGCGAGGCTTGCAACGCGTCCAATAGGGCGCTTGCACCTCGTTGAATCGCTGAGGGGAGAACGGCATTATGGGTAATTAACCCCGTCGCATCTAGCCGCTCAGCTGCGGCAATTAGAGCTAATTTGAATCACGAGTAACCACCATGGTTACTTTGTGATTAATCCGTGGAGAGCAAGCCTGGTCACTATGCTGTCCTGTCCTCAGGCTGGGACTTGTCTGCACAGGAAAACTGAGAACCAATGTTATTCAAGTGGTTAGTGCACACTTGAATGTGTTTTCCCCATGTAGATAAAACTGACAGCAGCAAAGCACTGCAGGCATTTTCTCCATCAATTAAATTTGCTTCTGAGATAAAACATTAATGTTTTCACACATACAGACACACAGTGAGCAGAAATACACACAGAAAACCGACAGACGAGTGTGCTCCCAGCCTCAGCTTATTACACTCACTCTGTCCACCTGGCTCTGCAGACTGCTCCAGCCAGGGCCGGTGCTACAATTAACGGGGTTCTGTGTGTACTGCTCCTATAAACAAAAACCGCCACTTACCTGGGGCTTCTCCCATCCCCCTGCAGCTGAAATGTCCCACACCATCCTCCTCCGATACTCTGTTGCCTGCCGCCGGCCCATTGTAGTATTCGTCTAACAAGACGAATAAAACTCGCTCCTGCGCACATCATCGGGAGCTTACAGCGCAGGCGCAGTACAAAGTTTTCTTGTACTGCGCATGCGCAGTAAGCTAACCATGACACAGTCTAATCAGCTGGCTGATTAGACCAGGAGCGGCAGCGGGGAACGGGTGATCGGAGGAGGACGGTGCTGGACATTTCAGCTCCAGGGGGCCGGTAGAAGCCCCAGGTAATTGGCGTTTTTTGTTTATAGTAATGGTGCACAGAACTCCTTTAAGGCTCGAGAGTCCATAGGCCAACCCCCCCCCCCCCCCCCCAGTACCTTCTATTAAAAATTTGATTTGGCCGGCTGCTGGGTCCCACGTTGTGGGTGGTGGAGGTGAGCCGGCGGGTAGAGGAAGATTTTAGGGCCCCCCAGTTGTCATGTCCCCCCACCATATAAAGAGGGGTGTGCAGCACATCTCACCAGCCAGCATCAGAAGTTCAGAAAATCTTCTCCACTTTACACTGACCAGCTATGCTGGAGGGGGGAGGGCACCTAGTCTTGGGGGGGGGGGGGAACATCCCGCTATCTAAACTGGGGGGGAGGCTGCCTAATCCTGGGGGACACATCTAGCTATATATACTATAGACAAGGAGAGTGGGAATTTCCATTAGTGGGTGGTGGTCAAGCGGACCCCCCCAAGTTACTTTTGCATTGGGGCTACAATTGGCCCTGGCTCCAGCATCACTACAGTACACAGTACTTGGGAAGAGGGTGGAGAGGCTGGGGGCAGGGCACTGTACATAAGACACTGCTGAAAAATGAATAGGGACTGTCTACAAAACTTTTTATGGTTCCTTTTCAGTGGCTGAACAGATGCAGTCATTAAAACAATTGTGCAGAGAGCAGAAAGCTTTTTTTCTCCGAACCCTTAAAGGAAACCAGAGATGAATATATAAAAAAATTCATACATATCTGGGGATTCCTCCAGCCCTCTCCAGCCTGATTTCTCCCTCCTCGATTTTCCGTAAGGGATCCCGGTATCTTTGCCAGTCGGGCTTACTACACATGCGCGTCTCGGCCCGTCCCTGTCGCTGAGAACTCTCTGAGCCTGCGCAGTACTACTGTGCAGGCGCAGAACTCTCCTGGCAACGGGAGCGAGACGGGACAGCGCATGCAGCCGCACTGCGCATGCGCAGATGGCCAAGATAGCAGGACCGCTTTCGGAAGACCGAGGAGGCGGTGGACAGCGCTGAGGGAGCGATCAGGCCGTAGGGGGTTGGAGGAAAGACCAGGTATGTATGTGGGGTTTTTCTTTTAATATTCATCTCTGGTGGCCATTTATCAGGCAACTTATCCAATTGACCATCCAATTTGATTATTATAATTGGAAGAGAATCTGTGCCGCCAAGTGCATGCCGATCGACGATGCAACTAATTTTGGGCAGAAATCAGTCACATTAATCGGTCAGACATGCTGAAAGAGCAAGCCAACTTGCTCGAACGGGTGCGACAAGCAACGAATGCGATGAAACCCCCAGCGCTGTTCCCACAATGTGTATGTATGTAACATATAAATGTGCGTTTACACATTACCTGTCCCTTGCTTCGGTGCCCGTCCATCTTCTGCCGCTCTTTTATTAGCTGCATACACCGTGTGTGTGTGTGTGTGACACGCCGGCGTGCTATGCAGCAAGCAGAAGAGTGTCCGAAAAAATGCACGGGCACTGCGACACAGGACAGGTAATGTATAAATACACAATTACACATTACACACATACATACACAGTAGAGAGGCGGCGGACAAGGTGGGCTCGGACGATTCTCAAGAGATTTCATGCTGAAATCGATCAGGAATCGCTCTGTGGTGTATGGGCAGCCGACAGATCTCTCTCTAATCAGATTCGATTAGAGAGAGCTTTGTCTCTTGGTCGAATCTGCCCATCATTGCTAGCGATATGGCTACCTTAATGCTAGGTACACACAATGCAATTTTGTGACAGATTTACTGTCGCATCAATTATTTCCAACATGTCCGATCTGATTTCCGATCGACTTCCCATTCACTTCTATGGAAAATCCATCAGAAATAAGATCAGACATGTCAGAAATAATCGATGACCGTAAATCTGGCAGATAATTGCATCATGTGTACCTAGCATTAGTTGTCAGTCTTTCAGGACAGAAAAAAAATAAACTTTTTTTTTCCTGGACAGAAAATTTACTGTGCTAAGTGGATCCCCTGTAATGTATGGAGGTTGGGGAGGAGGAGGGGGGGATTGTGCAAAATTGATGTCTTTACAAAGGGAGAGGTCAACACACAAAGAAGAAAAAATACTACAGAAGGGGAAACAAACATGCAGGGAAGGAAAGCCTGCATATGTCAGAATGTGTCCAGTGCACTGTACTATGGCTAGCAGTGCAGCCTTGTTGCTAGCCCCCCCATATCAGTGTGTGTTTCACTCACTTTATCCCAGCTGGAAGCCCTCTTTTAACAGCTCTTCCTACAGCTATCCTTTAGCTCTGTCTCTGCTCTGCCTGCCATGGGAGTTCACCTGATATGCAGGCAGATGGGACAGAGATAACACAGTGATTGCAGGAGAGCTGTAGGAAGAGTGTGCAGAAAAGACAGGGCTTCCAGCTGGGATGAAGTTAGTTTGCCTGCTGATCTGCAGGAGGTGGAGCTGAGAGTGGAAGCAGGGCCAGATTTATACTTTTTACTGCCTAGGCCAACTTAACAAGCGCCCCTCCCCCATGTGAATACATAACAATATGCCACTGCCTCTTATGCCTGCCAAGTGAGCTCATACATATCGATTTTACAGGCAAATTTCATAAGAGCGGCCAATCCTGAATGGAATCAGTTTCCAAAATTATTCCTGTTTTTGATCACTGTCTAATCGATTTTGACATAAAATCGATTGAAAGTGTTAATGGGGGATTTACATCTATCAAGGGCTGGGCAGGTGCGGTGGTCAATCAGCGGCCTATATTTTCATACTGCATTGAACAGTGCAACACTGTGCTTTGGTTGATTTTCAGTAGATTCCCTGGTGGAATGTATTGAAAATTAATGTGCAGTGTATGGGATGTATCGATTCCTGGTACACACAGGAATTGATTGTTTAGCCATGCTGGATTGCAATCTATGAGCATATGGGTAAGCGTTCCCACACATCGTTCCATATTATGACCTGATTGAACGTTATTGAAGTGGAAGAGAATTAGTGTAGAAACATGAATATTGATCGATCTTTCAATCAATTTCTGGCCAAATGGCTCAATCCGGAATGGCAACAAAATCTTGGTCACAAGGGCTGGGTGCGCAGCGTAACAGCATTCAATATTGGACAATCAACGGACCCTGAGCCGGTGTCCCCCCCAAGTGTACAGCATCCACCCGAGTCCCTTCTAAGGCCACATACACACATCAGACCATAATCTTTTGAAAATGAAAGATCACAGACCAATTTTACCCCCTTCCATGTAGTATGAGAGCCATACCTACACAGTCTATTCTATGGAGCTGAACTTCCCATCAGACAGAAATCTTTGCAAGATGCTGCACACAAAGATGCTGTACACATGCAAAAGATCAGTATCTGCAAAAGATCAGTATCTGCAAAAGATCAGTATCTGCAAAAGATCTGTTCCTGCAAAAGATCCGTTCCTGCAAAATGCATTCATAGTCTATGAGATCTGCAGATCATCATACACACCTTGTTTAACAGACATTCATCTGCAGATCAGATCCACCAGGATGGATTTTCAGATCTGCAGATGATTGTCTGATCTGCAGATGAATGTCAGTTAAACAAGGTGTGTATGATGATCTGCAGATCTCATAGACTATGAATGCAATTTGCAGGAACGGATCTTTTGCAGATACTGATCTTTTGTGTCTGTACAGAATCTGTGTGTGCTGCATCTTGCAAAGATTTCTGTCTGATGGGGAGTTCAGCTCCATAGAAAAGACTGTGAAGGTATGGCTCGCATACTACATGGAAGGGGGTAAGATTTCTGTCTGATGGGGAGTGCAGCTCCATAGAATAGACTGTGTAGGTGTGGCTCTCATACTACATGGAAGGGGGTAAGATTTCTGTCTGATGGGGAGTGCAGCTCCATAGAATAGACTGTGTAGGTATGGCTCTCATACTACATGGAAGGGGGTAAGATTTCTATCTGATGGGGAGTGCAGCTCCATAGAATAGACTGTGTAGGTGTGGCTCTCATGCTACATGGAAGGGGGTAAGATTTCTGTCTGATGGGGAGTGCAGCTCCATAGAATAGACTGTGTAGGTGTGGCTCTCATACTACATGGAAGGGGGTAAGATTTCTGTCTGATGGGGAGTTCAGCTCCATAGAATAGACTGTGTAGAGTATGGCTCTCATACTACATGGAAGGGGGTAAGATTTCTGTCTGATGGGGAGTGCAGCTCCATAGAATAGACTGTGTAGGTATGGCTCTCATACTACATGGAAGGGGGTAAGATTTATGTCTGATGGGGAGTTCAGCTCCATAGAATAGACTGTGTAGAGTATGGCTCTCATACTACATGGAAGGGGGTAAGATTTCTGTCTGATGGGGAGTGCAGCTCCATAGAATAGACTGTGTAGGTGGGGCTCTCATACTACATGGAAGGGGGTAAGATTTCTGTCTGATGGGGAGTGCAGCTCCATAGAATAGACTGTGTAGGTGTGGCTCTCATACTACATGGAAGGGGGTAAGATTTCTGTCTGATGGGGAGTGCAGCTCCATAGAATAGACTGTGTAGGTGTGGCTCGCATACTACATGGAAGGGGGTAAGATTGGTCTGTGATCTTTCATTTTCCAAAGACTATAGTCTAATGTGTGTATGAGCCTTTAGTATTTTAAAGTCTCATCTCTCTTCTGGCGTAACTCCTGGCTTCCACCGGTGTAAAGCATCATCGCATGCGCCTATACCACGTGACGCTTTCACACGTGTGAAGTCACAATAATATTATAAATAATACAATACATAATTGTACAGCACCAAGATATTTCATGGCGCTGTACAAAGTAAGAAACAAATACAAACAATGATATACATAATATGTGCTGTGTCAAGTGGTACATGAACCCTCGGCGACGCTGAACACTGTAGGAGGCTAGGAGTCATGGCAGCAGAGAGGAGAGGCATATGGTGAAATCTACTGGAAGTCTGTGTGCAGGCGGTAATATCCTTTTCTCTTCAAAATCAATCCGAGAAGGATCTATTTGATTATCGATCTGGCCATACCATTGGGTGATGTAGCCCATCATATAAATGTACAGGCAATCAGGAGCCAGGCTGTGACAGAGCTTTCAGCAGCAGCCTCCATCCAGGCAAGTCACCTTATCTAAATTGCAGCTTCCTGACTGCAATGTCCATTAGCATTGTGTTTACTTTATCTTCTCCCAGGTCTCTGTTATCAGCTCTATATGAATGACATATGGTAGAGCTGCCATGCTGTGCAGAGATCAGGAGTGAAGGGTCTGCACTACAGTGTTACGTTCTGCCTTTGTTTCCTCGGAATGAAGGCAGCACACTAACCTCTCAACCTCAGCTGCATTCATTTATCTGCTAACAAGTGGCCATCAGCAGAAACCTCTTATAGATGGAAGTTTTGTTCATTTCTCTCACACACCCGTTCAAGAACTCCCGGGCAGTGAGTGGAGGGTGACATGTGACACAGAGGGGGTGGGGCGGAACCACTCAGCACAGCCAGCATCACACGCTGTGACATCTCTCTAGTATGTGCTGCTGCTCTGGTCTGCGCAGTGAGAAGTTACATGACTTCCTAATGAGTACACTCACTGCAGACTCAGCCAGAGTGGAGCACAGGCACAGCCAGTATACTGCCGTGGTCAGGCGCTCCTTTTGCTGCTATAAAAGTGCCAGCCTGCTGTCCAGTGTCCTCCATCCGCCCCTTGTTTAGTGTGTATTTTTCAGTCCTCCTAGGCCACTGCCTTTGTTGTTGGTCTGCCTGAAATCCAGCCATGAGTGGCAGGGCAGAGAGGGAGATGATCTGTCATAGCAGCTAAGGCTGCAAGATCAGCTTCTGCTGCCTCCTCTCGTGCACATGTCCTACCGTGATGACGGTGAGGACAACAGTTTTTTTTCTCCTCAACTACTGCTGGTGATGTCACTACCCAGAGGGCAGTGCGCACAGCTAATTTTATACATCCGCGGATGAAACTCAAGGAGGGGGCGTGGCTTAGCATTTAAAGGTGAAATTACAGAAAAATGCTGGATTTATATTGGGAAATACTGGGTTTTCCCCTATAAATTGGGTATAGGCTATATGCTGGCAATGAGTAGTTTTCCTCCTTACAGTACCTCTTTAACTCTCTCCACATTCTACCAGCAAAGCAAGCCCCAACGAGCAGTGACACCGGCTGCACTATGGCTGACCAGTCAACCAGCCCATAAGACTAACTATTAGACATCTCAGTGACACAATGGGAATGTGGTGTATATTACAATGTATTGTTAACCTGATTTGCCTGTTGTTCACTGCTGTTGCCTGTTGTTCACTGCTGTCTCTCTCTGTGTACTCTTTCTGAGCTTTTTGTACTGTGCCAAAAACAATTCCGGGCATGACCCTTCATGCTTGGCGAAATAAACTTCTGATTCTGATTCTGAAGACCCTGAAGACTGAAAACTATTTGCTTGTATGCATGTTTACAGCACACAGGGCTCCCTTTATGGTACATTTTTCACCCAGATTTTTGTTAAGGGAAATCTTAAGTGTATGTGACAGTTCCCACTTGGACAGAAAACCTACTAGTTCAGGATGTTTTCTGCAGCTCAGCAACATATATGCAAACAGATCTGATGTTAAAAACAGGTTGTGCCTCCACTTACTATTTTTAACAGATCTGTTTGCTGCGTTGCAGTAAACTTAACACAGAATTCCGACCTGCTGCATCTTTCTGGACGTGGCATACACTGGATACCGTCAGAAACAATGCAAGCCTATGGGAATGGACAGACGGTGTCCGCACCCACTAGGCTCTTTCCCGCATCCATTCTTCTGTCCTCTTATATCACCATCTTCTGCCTTTTCTACCACCTTCTGCCTTCATCTGTATGGTTGCCATCTTTAACAAGTGCTGCAATACGAATGGAGGGTCCCTATTTGACATGAAACTTCCAATGGGAGTAGGCTTTTGCTGAGCCCTACATTCGTATTTCAGCACTGGTTGGCAAGGCGACCCGAGCAGTGGCAGCCAGACTCGAGCATTGCAGATGACAGGTACGTGATGGAGAAAAAAGAGATGCAATGGAATCCGTTATGGATGTGGATGGATCCACATTAGCGCTCCGTTGTGGTTCACTCTTGATCAGTCACAAATGGGAACTGAGCCTTAGAAAGGAGTAAAGTTTAACTTACCTGGGGGCTGTTCCTCCAGCCCCCCCCCCAGGTTTTCAGGTCTCTCACTGTCCTCTCAGTCTTCTTAGCATGCCACTTTTACACATTGTACTATCCTGGCCACCTGTGCCTTCTGCGCCTGCACAGATCATAACATATTCACATGCACAGAAGTGCTAAAAAAGGGTTTAGTGCCAGTGCCAAAGTGTAGTGCCAAAGAATGAGCAACCTTCAGCTGTCTCCCTGCCTCTCTGCTTGCCTCTTTCTCTGGGTAAGCCAGCTCCTTTGCACACAGGCACTTTATGTTTAGCAACTTATTTACTCAGGATGCACCAACTGGATATCTGCTGTTTTTGTATGTGATTGCATGCATATGTGCATGTTCTTACACATGTGTTTTATGTGTGTGTGTGTGTGTATGCACGCATTTGATTGCACGGGACACTATTGATTAAGGTTGTTCATTTTTTTTGGCACTACACTTGTGAATAATTATTTTGTGTTTTTTGCATTGCATTTAAAAGTATGAAGGATATATGGATTCAACATGATAATATAGTTGTTGATAGGATTTTTTCACTACCTTTGCTGGCCACCCAGTGGGAGATAAAGATCATTATACTGTTCACGATCATATTATGTGCTTAGATATTTTGTTCTCAAAAGCCAGAGTGGGTTGGTTACTTGTTTAATACAGCGGTATACCCCTGTAATGTGCTCATTATTATGTGAACAGCCTGTACACGCTAGGTGATTGCTGGGAGAACTGAAAGGGAGCGGTGAATGGGTGGTGCTACCTCCAAGGACTCTGCTCAATGTCTAGGAGCGTCCACTGTTGCTGTCCGGCCAGATGTGTGCTCAGTGCCATGGGAGATGGACTAAGTGGCTGCTTCTTAATATGGCCAGCACTAAAATAATGGCTGTACTGGGAGATTTCTGCAGAATTCTTCAATCAATTTAAAATGCAGCTGGGAGGTGCATTATTGGCCTAAAAGACAGCATAGGTTAGTCATTTCCATGGAACAGGTACAGGAAAAACCTTCTAATTCTTGTTCAGGGACATGGCATTGCATATTGTAGAGGGACATGGCAATGCTTGTTCCTTGTGTAGGCTTATACTTGAGTCCTTCAGTTTTCATCTAGGTCATTCAAATACAGACAGTTAACATAAATCCAATTAATTTCTAGTAGGTAGAGAAACTGTTACACATCAAATACAAGTTTTTCATTTAATTAACAATATTTATTATTGACTCTAGCTTTATAAGAACTTGTAAGTATTAAATTATATCTTTTTTTTTTTAGCCTGTGCAGGTTACATGCCATTAAGAGCAACCGGTAATTTGATAATGACCACAGCAAGCAATTTGTATATTTCATTCGAACGACATGATGTCCAAGAGAAATGTAACTTAATTGGGAAATTTCTCTTTTAGCAGGGTTAAAGATTTATAATCTAGTTGATTAAATTCCTGACAAGCAATTTATGCATGATCTTTTCTCCTACACTGATAAAAAATAAAACTAAGCTTACAATGTTTTTCTTGGTCTCTACTAATTGTGGAAGACAAAAGAAGAAATGTGTTAATGAGTTTTATAGATGGACTTCCTTATCTGCATGCATAATTGAAAGCTTAGCTTGAGCACAAATTCCTGATGCAGAAAAATGATCATTACCGTGACAGACACTTTTGCACTGGCAATTACTTTATTCTGTTCATGAATTAATTATGATTAGAATAAAAATTTATGTAGAGACAAACACACCATATTAACATGTTCAGCCTTTTTGCTGAGGAAGGTCTTAGATCGAATATGATTATGTATGCGTTGAATCTGATTTCTGGCTGTTATCATACTTGTCTGTAAAGTAGAATTCATACCAAACCATCTGCAATAGATGTGGAAAATGCCACACAATATGATTCATCAATTAAGATATGTCTCATCCTTTTTTGTTGAACAATGATCTGACTTCACGCTTTTGCCCCACTGAAATGTTTAAAGCTATTCTAGACCATTACAAAAGCATATAGCATAGCGGGGTAGCAATTTTACTCTTCTAGGATGTGCCGATGTTTAACATTTTTCATTTTGCTCCCAATTTTATACCGTTATGTACTTCTATTAAAGAGGAGCAGTAATGAAAATAACATAATTAATAAAAAAATTTTTTTTTAAATATTCACTATTTAGTCAGTGTTTGTCAATTGTAAAATCATTCCTCCTGATTTACTTTCAGAAATGTATCACAGGCGGCAACATCTTTAGCCCTGTCAGGTGCATCTCTGCGGAATGTTTGTTTGCTGAGAGTTCCAAAGCCCCTTCAAAAAATGGCTGGTCTCCTAGAATGCTCAGGGAGAAGAATACTGCACATCTAAGCAGCCTAGGCTAAACGTCTCTGGGAGAGCAGGGCTACATACGAATTTACAGCAATATATAGATATAGGAAGTGTTTCTGATGCTGAAATCAGGAAAATTACAGTAAAAGTGAGTAGCCTGAATAATTTACTTTATGTGTCACTACAGTGCCCCTTTAACTTTCTGTTTTGGATAATGATCATTTGGAAGCTGACACTTGACTCTTTGCTGTGTTATAATCCGTCTGTATGTTGCCTGATGAAGCGGGATTGTGCCCGTGAAGCGCGTTGCCAGTTACCTATAGGAGTACATGTGAATAAATTAATATTGCCAATACTGACAAGCATTGTGTCTGTTTCGAGCAGCTGGTCCACCGCTGCCTACTGAACGTTTTAACGTTTTTAGTCTCTTTTACCCTATTCGTGCCTCTGTATACCTTTACAGATCAAATCATCCACCCTGGGTGGAAGGGTGATATACCCTCTTTTCCTTCTATCTACGGAGAGCGACATCTTAATCCTGAGTGGGGACTGGTCTAATCTCCCCACCTGCCTATACAGTGGTTGCCTTTTGGTAACCCAAGTTTGTAAGTATAATACTTACTTTTCACTTTATTCCCATTGTCCAGTACATACTTACCCCCACTTCTCCGCATTCCCGACTGTAATTAGCACTATTGCGGGCCACATATCTATGCGTAGGTAATGCGGCAACGCGTATCTTTGTAGGCGTTGCGGCCCGCAATAGCGCTAATTACAGTTGGGAATGCGGAGAAAGCTACGCGTGGCCAGTCCTGTCGGGCCTGTCGGCAAAAACGAAACTAGCTGGCAGCGGGGGACCAGAGGATTAGTGAGTGGCTGCGAGGGCACAGGACTGCTGCAGGGGGCTGGTAGAAGCCCCAGGTGAGTAAAACTCTTTTTTTTCTGGCTTAAGTGTCCCTTTAAGCAAATCGGCTAGATTCAATATGAATATGACTTTGTAAATTTGGTTTGCACATTGCTATTCTAGAAACTTTATCTCACAGCGTGTTCCCGAAAACAACATACATAAGTAGACATGTTCCCTGGATAATATGTTTAGGCAATATTTTTCCCATACATATTTTGCAGCACGTCCCTCTAATAACCTGTTTAGTCAGGATTAGAGTTGAGCTAGAACATTCCCCAAAGTCATTTTCACATCAAAAATGACATTTGCAGATGTGAAAATATATTCATGAAAATACAATGTGTTTTGGCTGCATGGGCAATGCATTCAAATATGTTCAACAAACTGTTTACCTATGCACATTTATATTTGGGAAAATAGCCCATATTCAGAATTTTCTGTAGCAAAACTAACTAAGAGCTAGACATATTTTGGGACTCTATGTAGTACAGGTGTAATAACATTTTCACACAGACTATGTGCATGAGGAGCGTGGATCTGTGGTTGTGTGGACTGTGTGCACATTCTCTAAATGGCCCATAACCTCAGAATTTTTATATACATGTGAAACAAATATTTTGCAGTCTCCAAAATGATAATAAGGCAGGACGGGCCAGATGCACTAAACTTGCTTTAAGTTAGTGCCGCGTATAGAACACCGATTGTTAACCCATTAGAGCCACAGGGTTTACCAAGGTTGCACATTGTTATGGTAACTGCAGTAATGCCTGTGGTGCTAACAGGTCAGCAAGTGCTGCTTTACATGCGGTAGTAACAGTAAAATTGCTCCCCATGCAAAGGCAACTTTATGCAGTTTCTTGTCTCTGGCCCATTGTACCTTAATAACAATAAGGCAACATGCTTTTTGCAATTCCGGCCACACTTAATTATGATTTGGAAATTTAATTGATTTTGGGTATTGCATTTGTAATTTTGTGTTATTTCTCATAATTTCTTGTAATTTCATGCTGACTTAAGCAGTTAATAGCAAAGCTCCCGTACATGCGATTGTCACCAAATTACTAGGTATGTTAAGGGGATAGTGGGAACAAGTAAAAAAAAAAATCTTCAAAAAGTCATGTTTGAGAAAATTGATATTCAAAAATCATAGGAAAATGAGAAAGAGAAACTTTTAGGATCGATTTTCTCAAAAACCACAATAGCTTTTTTGTTAAAGCAATTTTGGTGACGAAAGCATGGGGGCTTTCCTATTAACCACTAAAGTCGGCACAAAATTATGTGAAATTACATGTAATTGCAAAATTTTGATTCCTGATTATGGTTACCTACAAAATGAATGACAATTTTTCCAGAAATTTTGCATTACGATTATGCATCCTCATTGTGAATTAGGATGCAAAATTACGATTATGCAAAGTATGTGCTCATCACTAGTGTCTGTAGAAAGAAGACATAATAGTCAGTCACCAAGGAATTTGCTTTTTCTCCTGTAGCCTCCAGTTTGGCCTCCAAAGCAGCGACACTCTCACTGGCATAATAAGCTAATAACAGTGTTGGATAGTGTGGTACTGCACTTACCAATCTGTCATTGATACCAAACCTACAATTTAGAGTACTTAGTACTGTATTATTTACTTATTGTGTATTACCCAAATATTACAAAATTGCACACAGCACAGCAGCAGCCTATACCCAGGCCTATTATGGGGATGATTATGTACAATGAAAGAGGCAGGAGGCTACACATACTTTGACAGTTGGGCTACATTCCATCTATAATTCCATATGATCTGATGTCAACCACACACTACGACCACTGATCCTCTGAGAACCACTCTTGCTGTGCAGAAAGTCAGAGCTTCCATGATTGATTTGCATGGCACTAAGATAATTCTGAACTCCAGCCCTGAGCTGCCACACAGAGTGTAAGAGCTGTTGCAATGAGGGAGGCATTCTCAGAGAATTGGTAATACTGGAGGCTGAATTAGCATCATACGGAGGTACAGGGAGATTTAAGCCTTTGGTGACACATTACTCCCAGCAGCAGGTGTTCCTCATTATACAGATCAACAAAGTCTGACTCTGCCCCAACACACCTCTTCCAATGACGCCATGAGCTCAAGTCACTCAGGCTGTAGGGCAGCTCTGACAAAAAAAACAAAATTATCAATAATTCCTCAGGATTATTCTACACACAGATTGTGGAATACATTCCCAACTTTGAGATGCTACTACATCTCAAGTATCATAACACACAAAGATTATGCTAAAACATTGAAAGTCAATAAACTTACATTGGAAAAAAAAAAGGGATATTTAATAATGAGCCTTACGTATAGTGAAAAATGTAGAAAAAACTTTATTAACTATGTCACATGTCAGACATATACCTGTCTGTCGACCAATAAACCGCACATTTTAAAATCAATTAAAAAATAGGCCAGTGCAAACCGGGGTTGACCCCATACACTCATATGCCCTCATGTCTGGTGTCCATTTTAGTGACTGGCAGATTTGCCCATTGTCTGTGTATTACTCATACTGCAAATGTACATTATTGCTGCACAGTTCACCAAGCATGAAGGAAACCCATACTTCAGGTACACACCAGAGATTCATCCTCTTTACAGGATCCAACTAAGAATCATTTTTAAGCTGTTGTGGTTCATTGAACTAGTTGCAGTCATCTCAACCTGGGCATCTTTGACTGGCCGCTTATGAAGAGGTGTTACACTCAGCAATTAAAGAGAAAGGGAAGACAACACACACAGATATATTTTAGTCAGCAAAACTTTTACACATCTCTTCAATGTTTTGATGTTCTTTAAAACAGTTTAAAAATACACTAACAAATGTTAATATAAAATCCAAGAAACCATGTTTTGCAATGCAACAATCGATTTGTAAGCAAAGGTTTCTAGTTGAAAAGTGAATTGTTTTTTACAGGTATCTTAGCTTAAGATAGATTAATCATCTGACCTTTTTGGATTTGTACATAGAACCCATATATTTTTAGTTTTAGCTATGACGTTTCTTCTGCATCACGCTCCAAACAGTGAGCAATGTATTGGAACTGTTCTATAAAGATTTGTATAACCACTTTACATAGTTACTTACAGTATGTCATAAATTATTCTAACCACATTTTCCTTTTTGCAGAAATACAACTTGGTGTGCAATTAAATGACATGTTCAGGATTCACTGATGGTGTTAAATGGAAACTTGGTAAAAGAGAAGGGAAGAGAATGACTGAGAACTGGGAAAGGAAGAGAAACTCATGTTTTTGAAAAAAAAAAATGGTACATTCGTTTAATTTTTTTTTTTAATTATTGTAAAATCTTCTCCCTTTACATTTATGGAAGTTTTTTTTTAAAACTCAGTAGAAACCCACTATGTTGCTTCTAAAAAGATATAAACTTGAATATCCATTACAGCTTATAGCCCCAGAAAAGTTAAAAAAGACGTTGCTGGTTTAAGAATCAGCAGCCTTTGGAGAACACTAGTTAGTTTTTAATATGCATAAGTATTATGGTGCGCTCTAAGTCCCATATACAAATAACTTTTTCTCCTGAGTTTCCTCCTAAGTGATATTTTCAAACTTGTCAATAAAATGCCTTTTAAATCAGCAGCAAGCAAGAAAATACTTCAAATAGTTTTAACAGTACTTTCCCTCCCACATTTTTGTACTTTTTCAAGTGCAAAGTGCTGAAAAGTTATTCTAAATAGAAGATGAAAAAATATTTCCAAAGAGAAAACTCAGGGAAAAAAAAGTTTATTGCATATGCAATGCTAAATAGACCAATATTCTACTACATGATTCCTATAGTAAAATATCGGTAATATTTACCGATACTTCACTATGACCTAACCTAACTCTACTCTCACACAACCCTTCCTCTACTAATGCCACACCCTAAGTCCCCACTGGTAGTGCCTAACCTTAATCCTCCACCTAGTGGTGGCTAATCTTAACCCTTGGCGGTGCCCAACTCAAACCTTCCCCTCGTAGCACCTAGCTATAAACCCCCCCCTCCATGATGCCCAAGCTTAACCCCTAAGGACCCCCCACACACATTCCTAACACTAAAGACCCCTGCCTCTTAAAGAGAAGCTCCAACCAAGAATTGAACTTTATCCCAATCAGTAGCTGATACCCCCTTTTACATGAGAAATATAATGCTTTTCACAAACAGACCATCAGGGGGCGCTGTGTGACTGATTTTGTGCTGAAACCCCTTCCACAAAAAGCTCTGAGTACCGCGGTACTTTTGGCAGTTTGTTACAATGTAACAAGGCTCCCAGACAGGAATTATCTGTTTACAGCTGTCTCTAACAGCCAAAACAGCTAGGAGCAGCTACATAACCTGCCCACAGTAAAAATGTCACCATGTAATAAATGTCAGAATGTAAATCGGGGAGAGTAAAGATTTTACAATGGCCAAACACTGTCTAAATCATTTATACATAATATTGTAAAAATTAAGCACTTTTTTTACTACATTATTTTCACTGGAGTTCCTCTTTAACCCTAACACCCCAAATTTTTTCTGCCACAAGTGGCAATGTTAAAAACCGTGGTTAGCACTTATAAACAGTAAATGGTCACTATAATGGCTAAATAGCGGTTATAAGTGTCTATAAATGCTAAATAGCGGCTATAAGTGGCATCCAATTACAGTTTGTAACCACTAATTGTGGCTTTTAAAATTGCCACCTCCTCCAGTAACCTTTTTTACCTGCTTTGATGCCAAGGGGTGTTATAAATAGAGGAATAAAACTACCAATTGCAAAATATATAAATGATAAATATCTACCTAAACAATGCACTCCATTAAACTGAAACATAATCAAATACTTATTTTTAATATTACTAAATAAAGCTGAGAAATAAATAAGAATACACACATAAATACAATCAATGGTATAGCCAAAAAAAGATTGCGTGCCTGTCAACCCTCTTACTCCAGATGCTCTGTTGTACAGTGTCTATACAGTCAATACTATTCAGGGATTTCGAGGGTTAGATTATACCACTTCTGCACTTTATACACCTTGGTCCCATCATAGGCTCTGCATTTAATATACTATAGCAGTGTTAGGATCCATATCTTATTATTGTGTAAGTCTTTTGTGCATACAGTACTCCTTGAGTCATGGGGTTGAAAAGCACTTAACATTTTTGAATGTACTGTTGGCCTTACGTATGTATGTATATTTTTATTTGCTGTTCGCCTTTTGCGGCTATAATAACAATGTGTTTGATTGCTTTTCAGTTTGACTGCATGTTTTAATGGAGGATTATAATATAAGTAATGCAAATTTACTAGCATTTGCATTGAAAAATGGAAGGCTGATCTTGGGATTTAAAAGAAAGTTTTAGAGAAACACAGATTTACAACTGAAAGGTCACCAACAGACTTCCAATAAATGTCACTGGTGTTTCTACCAGAGTCTCTCCATGGGATCCTAGTGCTGATCAGCTATGATTCTGGCCAATAAGAGAGAGAAGCATCAAGCATTACAAATTGCATTAATTATTATGAGTGGCATCGTGGGCTCCTACAGGGCTCTTTACATGTAATTCCCTGAGTGGCTCTCAGTAATGGAAACATGGGATCACTGTTAGCTTACTTAGAGAAGAAGAGACTACTGTGATGGTTTATGCTACATTGTTATCTACACAGCCCAGGAAGCATGTTTAAACTTTTTACTTTTTTGGGGATCTAAGTAAAAATGACAGGTGTAAATAATAGCTGTGCTTTCTTGGTGGGCAACCTTGCAACATCTGAATTAAAGAACTGAGTACAGAGAGTTACAGATCTTTGACATGAAAGATTGTACATTTTCTATTTCTATTTGTACACTTTCAAAATGTGTCACGTCATCACAACTCAGCCGATGGATCTTCTCTCTTTCATGCTACTGGGTTGTACTTAATCTGAGTGTTAGGGACTGTACAATGTCACATGTTTGTGAAATCCTCAAAAGTACGCAAAAGCAACTGTCATTGGATAAGTTCCCTAAAGCCACACACACAGAAAGCAATGCTTATATTAGTTATAGTGAGTCTTTTTTACATTTTTACTTTATGTGGTACTTTTATTAAATATTTTTCTATAAATGTATTTGTATTGTAGAACAAAAATAGTGCAAAAAGTATCATATGATGAGCAGGAACTGAATAATAACTGGATCAGGATTTAACTACTTACCGACTGGCTAACGCCAATGGGCATGACCGCGCCGGCAGCCCCACGACCGCCTAACGCCAATTGGCGTCAAGTCCTAGGACTCTAATTTGCATGAGATCGCGCACACGCTGCGCGCGCATCTCATGCTTTGGAGGATGGAGCTCCGCCCCCTCTTCAGTCTCTGAGCGGCTATTGCTGTGCAGGAGACTGTTAGACGGCATGAACCCCGTCTATTTAGTTGTACAGCACTGCGATCAGCAGCAGCGCTGTACTGGGGACAGCCGTGTGACACGGCTGTCCTCCTGGGGGACAAGAGATCGATCAGCTCTCATAGGCAGAAGCCTATGACAGCCGATCGCGTGATTGGCTGGGTGCAGGGAGGGAGGGAGGGAGGGAGGGCAGAACAAAAAAAACCAACACATTTTGTTTAAAAAACAGACATAAATATGTATTAACCTTCTGCCGCCCGCGTCACGCCAGTAGGCGTGGCCGCGGCGGCAGCCCCAGGACCGCCTAACGCCAATTGGCGTAAAGTCCTGGGGCTCTCTTTTGCATGAGATCGCGCGCATGGTGCGCGCGCATCTCATGCTCGGAGGGCGGAGCTCCGCCCCGCCTTCAGTCTCCGAGCAGCTATTGCCGCTCGGGAGACTGTTAGACTGCGATCACGCCGTCTATTTACTAGGTGCAGCGCTGCGATGAGCAGCAGCGCTGCACTGGGGACAGCCGTGTGACACGGCTGTCCCCATGGGGGACAAGAGAGCGATTCGCTCTCATAGGCAGAAGCCTATGACAGCCGATCGCCATAATTAGCTGGCTGTGGGGAGGGAGGGAGGGAGGGAATAAACTTAAAGAAACAGGGGTTTTGAACAAAAAACCCAAAACAATAATATTTATTTAAAAAAAAATAAACATGGGGGAGCGATTAGACCCCACCAACAGAGAGCTCTGTTGGTGGGGAGAAAAGGGGGGGGATCACTTGTGTGCTGAGTTGTGCGGCCCTGCAGCTTGGCCTTAAAGCTGCAGTGGCCAATTTAGCTAAAAATTGCCTGGTCACTAGGGGGGTTTAGCCCTGCAGTCCTCAAGTGGTTAAAAAAAACAAAAAACTTGGGGGCGATCAGACCCCACCAACAGAGAGCTCTGTTGGTGGGGGAAAAGGGGGGGGGATCACTCGTGTGCTGTGTTGTTCAGTCCTGCAGCTTGGCCTTAAAGCTGCAGTGGCCATTTTAGTTAAAATGTGCCTGGTCTTTAGGGGGGTTTACCACTGTAGTCCTCAAGTGGTTAAATAACAACACTCTGAGGAGATGTGAAGCTGTTCTCAGAGTAAGGGGTGCTTTTATTCCTTAAAAATTCTTTTGCATTATTGTAATGTTTTCTTTATTCTTTCCAATATCTCTAATTTTACTGAAAAGTAAAACTAGGGAAACTATGCAATCTCCTATACTGCCATGGATCTGTCAGACTGCTAACAACTGGACCTATTAACATTTGCTGAGCTAACTATATGATTGTTTGAAGTGAATTACAACTTCCTAAAATTAATTTATACCTCATTTTTTATGGCACTAGCGCATGCCTGTATTTGATTGTATAACAACTGTATATTTACTTTGCAACCTTTTAAACTGTCTAGCAGTGATTGTTCCAACATTTGTCTGTTATTGGCTCTCAGTGATTATCAATTCCAGAATATTTCATCTTAAGATTGGTATGTTTATCAAAATAAACTTTTACAACAGAGTGAAGTCATTGTGGAGCCGAAGCAAACCTTGTATAAAGTCTAAACTTACACTATCATTTGGAAGTTTTATATTTTAAAAGACTCAGAATATGTGTACAGATGTTTTCCAAATGACACATACTTAACTGTAGCTTCATTTTCCATTGGTTATGTCGTATGCTGTGGGTAGATTTACATCTCTAATGAGTTAGAACATTTTTGTTCTACATTATACTAGACTACTAAAAGAGTGTAAATTGTCCAAGATCTGTAGAAGTACTGCCATATTGTAATGCTTGCCTTGTTTTCATTGTCTGCCAGCATGTCATCTGGAAATGTTCCATTTCAATGCTTGAAAGTGTGCACTACTACTTAAAACACTAATGAACATACTAAGGTCAGTAAAACAAAGCTGACTTTGAAGACATTGGGCCCGATCCAATTTACTTTTTCTCCAAAGTTTTATCCTTAGTGATATTTTCACATTTTATCAATAAAATGCATTTTAACCACTTCCCGACCGCCGCATGTACAAATGGCGGCCGGGAAGTGGACCCCGCAAGGACAAAAAATGTGACAAAAAATAAAATCTTCTATGAACACACCGTACTCCTAACGGAATACCTTGGTATGTCTTCTTTCTAAAATGGGGTCATTTGTGGGGTTCCTATACTGCCCTGGCATTTTAGGGGCCCTAAACCGTGAGGAGTAGTCTTGAAACCAAATGTCGCAAAATGACCTGTGAAATCCTAAAGGTACTTATTGGATTTTGGGCCCCTTAGCGCAGTTAGGGTGCAAAAAAGTGCCACACATGTGGTATCGCCGTACTCGGGAGAAGTAGTACAAATAACTCTGTAAATGGACAATTGTGTGTAAAAAAAATCAAAAGATTGTCATTTACAGAGGTATTTCTCCCACCCAGCATGGGTATGTGTAAAATTACACCCCAAAACACATTATACTACTTCTCCTGAGTACGGCGATACCACATGTGTGGCACTTTTTTGTACCCTAACTGCGCTAAGGGGCCCAAAGTCCAATGAGTACCTTTAGGATTTCACAGGTCATTTTGCGACATTTGGTTTCAAGACTACTCCTCACGGTTTAGGGCCCCTAAAATGCCAGGGCAGTGTAGGAACTCCACAAATAACCCCGTTTTAGAAAGAAGACACCCCAAGGTATTCTGTTAGGACTATGGTGAGTTCATATAAGATTTTATTTTTTGTCACAAGTTAGCGGAAAGTGACACTTTGTGAAAAAAAAAATACAAATCAATTTCCGCTAACTTGTGACAAAAAATAAAATCTTCTATGAACTCACCATACTCCTAACGGAATACCTTGGTATGTCTTCTTTCTAAAATGGGGTCATTTGTGGGGTTCCTATACTGCCCTGGCATTTTAGGGGCCCTAAACCGCGAGGAGTAGTCTTGAAACCAAATGTCGCAAAATGACCTGTGAAATCCTAAAGGTACTCATTGGACTTTGGGCCCCTTAGCGCAGTTAGGGTGCAAAAAAGTGCCACACATGTGGTATCGCCGTACTCGGGAGAAGTAGTACAATGTGTTTTGGGGTGTATTTTTACACATACCCATGCTGAGTGGGAGAAAGATCTCTGTAAATGGACAATTGTGTGTAAAAAAAATCAAAAGATTGTCATTTACAGAGATATTTCTCCCACCCAACATCGATATGTGTAAAAATACACCCCAAAACACATTCTACTACTTCTTCTGAGTACGGCAATACCACATGTGTGGCACTTTTTTGCAGCCTAACTGCGCTAAGGGGTCCAAAGTCCAATGAGCACCTTTAGGCTTTACAGGGGTGCTTACAATTTAGCACCCCGCAAAATGTCAGGACAGTAAACACACCCCACTTTGGAAAGTAGACACTTCAAGGTATTCAGAGAGGGGCATGATGAGTCCATAGCAGATTTCATTTTTTTTGTCGCAAGTTAGAAGAAATGGAAACTTTTTTTTTGTCACAAAGTGTCATTTTCCGCTTACTTGTGACAAAAAATAATGGGCTTGATTCACAAAGCGGTGCTAACTGTTAGCACGCCTGTGAAAACCCCCTTAGCACGTCTAAACAAGCTTTTCGCGCATAAAACTTTACGCGCGCAAAACTTTATGCGCATAAAACTTTATGCGCGTACTGCACAGAGCGCAGGGCGCTCCGCGCGAAGTGCCCATTAAAGCCTATGGGACTTAGCGCGCATAAAACTTTGCGCGCGTAAAACTTTGCGCGCGCAAAGTTAGCGCGCTATCTGATTGAGAAATCCAGTGCTAACCTACTTAGCACCCTGGTTAGCGCGTCTAAAGACTTTAGACGTGCTAAGTAGGTTAGCACCGCTTTGTGAATCAAGCCCAATATCTTCTATGAACTCACTATGCCTTTCAGTGAATACTTTGGGATGTCTTCTTTCCAAAATGGGGTCATTTGGGGGGTATTTATACTATCCTGAAATTCTAGCCCCTCATGAAACATGTCAGGTGGTCAGAAAAGTCAGAGATGCTGGAAAATGGGAAAATTCACTTTTTGCACTATAGTTTGTAAACGCTATAACTTTTACCCAAACCAATAAATATAGGCTGAATGGGTTTTTTTAATCAAAAACATGTTTGTCCACATTTTTCGTGCTGCATGTATACAGAAATTTTACTTTATTTGAAAAATGTCAGCACAGAAAGTAAAAAAAAATCATTTTTTTGACAAAATTCATGTCTTTTTTGATGAATATAATAAAAAGTAAGAATCGCAGCAGCAATCAAATAGCACCAAAAGAAAGCTTTATTAGTGACAAGAAAAGGAACCAAAATTCATTTAGGTGGTAGGTTGTAGGAGTGAGCAATAAACCGTGAAAGCTGCAGTGGTCTGAATGGAAAAAAAAGGGTCTGGTCCTTAAGGGGGGTAAAGCCCACGGTCCTCAAGTGGTTAAGCCATCAGCAAGCAAGAATAATTTTGACAGTACCTTTTGCACCTACTGTACTTTTTGGTACTTTTTCAATTGCAGAGTGCTGAAAAGCTGTTTTAAACAGAAGATTTAAAAATATCTTTCCTTGCTGGAAAGTTAAAAAACACAGTTTCTTTAACATTACTCCTAGACAAAGGGTGAGATCCTATTAATATGCACTAAAACATCTAGTTCTTGCTTCTACATTGTAGGGAACTAATAAAGGCGTTCCTCTATAATAAAGCAGTACATAGTCAAGAGTAATCTGGTCATCGGTAGACTTTGTGCAGTTCTCCAAGACCTGATATTAATCTGGTACATGCCACTCGTAGGCAAACTCAGGGGGAGATTACAGCTGCCCAGAATACCCCCTCAGGCCAGGGCTGGTGCAGTATCTGGGGACAGCCACAAGTTGAGACACCAGAATATCTGCAGGCATCCTGCTGCTCACAGCACTGCCCCTTTTCTTTCCCTGCTACAGTTGATTTTGGATGGAGCAGAAGCAGGGTGTGTAGAGAGCATGGAGCAGCTCTCGGAGCGTAACAGACTCAGGAATGAGCACAGCCCTGTGCCCTGCTGTGTGAATGCTTCCCTTTCCCCTTCATTACCAATGTCGGCTGTCCTCATTATTATCTGTGTCCAGACTACTCCTGATCGATCCCATTGTTGATCAAGAGCAGACTGGACATGTAGGAAATAATTGTCAGATCCTGCCAGTCAGATGGGAAATTGCATTATGTGTACCCAGCATGACTTCCTACCTAGAGTTGGGCCGAACGGTTCGCCTGCGAACGGTTCCATGCGAACTTCAGTGGTTCGCGTTCGCGTCCCGCAGGCGAACCTTTGCGGAAGTTCGGTTCGCCCCATAATGCACATGGAGGGTCAACTTTGACCCTCTACATCACAGTCAGCAGGCCCAGTGTAGCCAATTAGGCTACACTAGCCCCTGGAGCCCCACCCCCCCCTTATATAAGGCAGGCAGCGGCGGCCATTACGGCCACTCGTGTGCCTGCATTAGTCAGAGTAGGGCGAGCTGCTGCAGACTGTCTCTCAGGGAAAGATTAGTTAGGCTTAGCTTGTTCCTGTCTGGCTGCATACCTGTTCTGTGAACCCACCACTGCATACCTGTGCTGTGAACCCACCACTGCATACCTGTGCTGTGAACCCACCACTGCATACCTGTGCTGTGAACCCACCACTGCATACCTGTGCTGTGAACCCACCACTGCATACCTGTTCTGTTCAGTGGACCCGCCACTGTATACCTGTTCATTGAACCCACCACTGCATACCTGTGCTGTGAACCCACCACTGCATACCTGTGCTGTGAACCCACCACTGCATACCTGTGCTGTGAACCCACCACTGCATACCTGTTCTGTTCAGTGGACCCGCCACTGCATACCTGTTCTGTTTAGTGAACCGCCACTGTATACCTGTTCTGTTTAGTGAACCAGCCACTGCATACCTGTTCTGTTCAGTGGACCCACCGCATCAGTGCGCATACCTGTTCAGTTAAGTGAACCCGCCACTGCATACCTGTTCTGTTCAGTGGACCCGCCACTGCATACCTGTTCTGTTTAGTGAACCCGCCACTGCATACCTGTTCTGTTCAGTGAACCCACCGCATCAGTGCGCATACCTGTGCAGTTAAGTGAACCCGCCACTGCATACCTGTTCTGTTCAGTGAACCGCCACTGTATACCTGTTCTGTTTAGTGAACCCGCCACTGCATACCTGTTCTGTTCAGTGGACCCGCCACTGCATACCTGTTCTGTACAGTGAACCCACCGCATCAGTGCGCATACCTGTGCAGTTAAGTGAACCCGCCACTGCATACCTGTTCTGTTCAGTGGACCCGCCACTGCATACCTGTTCTGTTTAGTGAACCGCCACTGTATACCTGTTCTGTTTAGTGAACCTGCCACTGCATACCTGTTCTGTTCAGTGAACCCACCGCATCAGTGCGCATACCTGTGCAGTTAAGTGAACCCGCCACTGCATACCTGTTCTGTTCAGTGGACCCGCCACTGCATACCTGTTCTGTTTAGTGAACCGCCACTGTATACCTGTTCTGTTTAGTGAACCCGCCACTGCATACCTGTTCTGTTCAGTGGACCCGCCACTGCATACCTGTTCTGTTTAGTGAACCCGCCACTGCATACCTGTTCTGTTCAGTGGACCCGCCACTGCATACCTGTTCTGCTTAGTGAACCGCCACTGTATACCTGTTCTGTTTAGTGAACCCGCCACTGCATACCTGTTCTGTTCAGTGGACCCGCCACTGCATACCTGTTCTGTGAACCCGCCACTGTATACCTGTTCTGTTCAGTGAACCCACCGCATCAGTGCGCATACCTGTGCAGTTAAGTGAACCCGCCACTGCATACCTGTTCTGTTCAGTGGACCCGCCACTGCATACCTGTTCTGTTTAGTGAACCGCCACTGTATACCTGTTCTGTTTAGTGAACCCGCCACTGCATACCTGTTCTGTTCAGTGGACCCGCCACTGCATACCTGTTCTGTGAACCCGCCACTGTATACCTGTTCTGTTCAGTGAACCCACCGCATCAGTGCGCATACCTGTGCAGTTAAGTGAACCCACCTACCTACGTGAGTGCACGCAGTGTGATATACCACTCCGTGCATACCCGATATGGACAAAACATGTAGAGGAAGAGGTAGTGGCAGAGCCAGAGGAAGGCCACCCGGCAGGTCTGCGCGAGGTCGTGTAAATGTAATTTCGTGTGGACCTGGCCCACAGTACAGTGCTCGGAAGAAGGCACGTCCCATCACCTCCCAAGATTGTCAGGACGTGGTTGAGTATTTAGCGACACAGAACACCTCATCTTGCTCAGCCACCAGTGCTACTACTAGCACCACTTCCGCTGCATTTGACACTTCGCAAGAATTATTTAGTGGTGAAATCACTGATGCACAGCCATTGTTGTTACAGCCAGATGAATTTTCACCAGCTCATATGTCTGAGTTACGCGGCAACATTATGGATGTAACGTGTAAGGAGGATGAAGGACCTACTGATGTTGGTGCATGTTTGGATTTGTCTGAGGCAAGCGAAGCTGGGCAGGATGATTACGATGATGACGATGATAGGGATCCTCTGTATGTACCCAATAGAGGAGATGAAGAGGGGGACAGTTCAGAGGGGGAGTCAGAGAGTAGGAGGAGGAGAGAAGTTGCTGAAAGAAGCTGGGGCAGCTCTTTGTCAGAAACAGCTGGTGGCAGTGTCCGGCACCATGTATTGCCACCTATGTACAGCCAGCCAACTTGCCCTTCAGCATCAGCTGCTGAGGTCCCCATAGTGCCCACATCCCAGGGTGGCTCAGCGGTGTGGAAATTTTTTAATGTGTGTGCCTCAGATCGTACCAAAGCCATCTGTTCGCTCTGCCAACAAAAATTGAGCCGTGGAAAGGCCAACACTCACGTAGGGACAAGTGCCTTACGAAGGCACCTGGAGAAAAGGCACAAACAGCAATGGGATGGCCACCTGAGCAAAAGCAGCAGCAGCACACAAAAGCAAAGCCACCCTCCTTCTCCTCTTCCTCCTCCATCAGGTGCATTATCTGCTTCTGCCGCTTTCTCCCTTCCACCTTCACAGGCACCCTCCTCCACTCCGCCTCTGCCCTTGAGCGGTTCCTGCTCCTCTGCCGACAGCAGCAGTCAGGTGTCCGTGAAGGAAATGTTTGAGCGGAAGAAGCCAATTTCGGCCAGTCACCCCCTTGCCCGGCGTCTGACAGCTGGCGTGGCGGAACTGTTAGCTCGGCAGCTGTTACCATACCGGCTGGTGGACTCTGAGGCCTTCCGTAAATTTGTGGCCATCGGAACACCGCAGTGGAAGATGCCAGGCCGCACTTATTTTTCGAGAAAGGCCATACCCCAACTGCACCGTGAAGTTGAGAGGCAAGTGGTGTCATCTCTTGCGAAGAGCGTTGGGTCAAGGGTACACCTGACCACGGATGCCTGGTCTGCCAAGCATGGGCAGGGCCGCTACATTACCTACACAGCCCATTGGGTGAACCTGGTGGTGAACGATGGCAAGCAGGGCGCAGCGGACCAAATTGTGACACCTCCACGGCTTGCAGGCAGGCCTCCTGCCACCTCCTCTCCTCCTGCTACATGCTCTTCGCTGTCCTCCTCCTCCTTGGCTGAGTGGCAGTTCTCCTCTCCAGCTACACAGCCCCAGCTCCGCAGGGCCTATGCTGCATGCCAGGTACGACGCTGTCACGCCATCTTAGACATGGCTTGTCTCAAAGCGGAGAGTCACACTGGAGCAGCTCTCCTGGCTGCTCTTAAGAAACAGGTGGATGAGTGGCTGACCCCGCACCACCTGGAGATAGGCAACGTGGTGTGCGACAACGGCAGCAATCTGCTTGCCGCTTTGCATATGGGGAAGCTGACACACATACCCTGCATGGCACATGTCATGAATCTAGTGGTTCAAAGATTTGTGGCAAAGTACCCTGGCTTAGCGAATGTCCTGAAGCAGGCCAGGAAGTTCTGTGGGCATTTGAGGCGGTCTTACACAGCCATGGCACGCTTTGCGGAAATTCAGCGCAAAAACAACATGCCGGTGAGACGCCTCATTTGCGATAGCCCGACTCGCTGGAACTCAACCCTGCTCATGTTCTCCCGCCTGCTAGAACAGAAGAAAGCCGTGACCCACTACCTCTACAACTACAGTAGAATGAAACAGTCTGGGAAGATGGGGATGTTCTGGCCCGACAACTGGACACTGATGGAGAATGCATGCAGGCTCATGCGGCCGTTTGAGGAGGTGACCAACCTGGTGAGCCGCAGTGAGGGCACCATAAGCGACTTAATTCCCTATGCTTACTTCTTGGAGCGTGCTGTGCGTAGAGTGGCGGATGAAGCTGTGAATGAGCGTGACCAGGAACCCTTACGGCAGGAACAGGCATGGGACCAATTTTCATCAGACCCAGCTGTTTCCTCAACACCTGCGGCAGCACAGAGGGGGGAGGAGGAGGAAGAAGAGAAGTCGTGTGCAGAAGACGAATCAGACTCAGAGGATGATGAGCAAGGTGTTTCTTTGGGGGAGGAGGAGGAGGAGGAGGGGACAGCGGCAGGAGAACAACCTCAGCAGGCATCGCAAGGGGCTTGTGCTGCTCAACCTTCCCGTGGTATTGTTCGCGGCTGGGGGGAGGAGGTTGACTTACCTGACGTCACTGAGGAAGAGCAAGAGGAGATGGAGGGTACTGGATCCGACTTTGTGCAGATGTCGTCTTTTATGCTGTCCTGCCTGTTGAGGGACACCCGTATAAAAAACCTCAAGGGGAATGAGCTGTACTGGGTGGCCACACTACTAGACCCTCGGTACAGGCACAAAGTGGCGGACCTGTTACCAACTCACCGGAAGGTGGAAAGGATGCAGCACATGCAGAACCAGCTGTCAACTATGCTATACAATGCCTTTAAGGGTGATGTGACGGCACAACGCCAGCAAGGTACCACTGCCACTGATCCTCCTCCCGTGTCCACGCAGTCAAAGACAGGACGCTCCAGCGATCTCATGGTGATGTCGGACATGCGGACGTTCTTTAGTCCAACGCCTCGCCGTAGCCCTTCCGGATCCACCCTCCACCAACGCCTGGAACGGCAGGTAGCCGACTACCTGGCCTTAAGTGTGGATGTAGACACTGCTGTGAACAGCGATGAGGAACCCTTGAACTACTGGGTGCGCAGGCTTGACCTGTGGCCAGAGCTGTCCCAATTTGCCATCCAACTTCTCTCCTGCCCTGCCGCAAGCGTCCTCTCAGAAAGGACCTTCAGCGCAGCTGGAGGCATTGTCACAGAGAAGAGAAGTCGCCTAAGTCACAAAAGTGTTAAGTACCTCACCTTTATCAAAATGAATGAGGCATGGATCCCGGAGGGCTGCTGCCCGCCCCAAGACTAAGTCAGTCCCCGCACATACAGCATCTCTGCCTGCACGCCGTGTGACTGGCTGCCTGGCCTGCCCCAAGAAGACTAAGTCGCTCCCAGTCCCTCCACACAGCATGTCTGCCTGCAGGCCGCTTGACTACCTTCTCCGCCACCACCAACAGGGTCCGGGACTCCAGGCGGATTGCTGAATTTTTTAGGTCGCTGCTAGCAGCGGCCGATGTAATAATTTTTCGGGTGCGTGTACATGACTGCCTAATTTTTCTGGCTGCACTGCGGGCAGCTGCAACAACAAAAGAAAAGGCATGTACATGCGCCCATTCCCCTTCGTGATCATTACCTTGCCGTGGTGAAGGGGCTTGCGTATCACAATGGAGCAATGACCGGCGCCTAGATGAGGCGACACCCACGATAATAAGGTCGTTGCCTCATTGTGGTCAGACCAAATTTGATCAGCTGGACAGTCACTGTTCTGTCATTCAGCTACATCAGCCAGGTGACCATATGGGCTGTAAAGCCACCAAAACCTGCACTCTCGCCATGGTGCGCACCAGTAAAGCACGGCCGTCACTACACAAACAGCTGTTTGCGGTGCGTTACACGATGAGTTTGGTGTGTCAGTGTGAAGCAGTACCTTAATTACACTACCTGATTGATGTGTACACATGCAAGATGTTTGAAAGCACTTTAGGCCTGTCATTTAGCATTCAATGTGATTTCTGCCCTTAAAACGCTGCTTTGCGTCAAATCCAGATTTTTCCCGGGGACTTTTGGCATGTATCCCACTCCGCCATCCCCCCCTCCAGGTGTTAGACCCCTTGAAACATCTTTTCCATCACTTTTGTGGCCAGCATAACTATTTTTTTTTTTCAAAGTTCGCATCCCCATTGAAGTCTATTGCGATTCGCGAACTTTAACGCGAACCGAACCTTTCGCGAAAGTTCGCGAACCCGGTTCGCGAACCGAAAATCGGAGGTTCGGCCCAACTCTATTCCTACCATATTATTTTATACTGTATTGTGCATGGCTGAGGGAGACCGTTCAGGAATCCCCCCGCCCCCTTGAAACTCCTGGGTTTGCCTATGCCACTTCTCTGTGCAGTGTTACATTACAAATCATCAGGCTCACATACCTAGATCTTTGAGGACCATGCAGCAGAGGAGAACTTCCCTTGCAATTCACCATCCAGAGTAGCTGGGAGAACAGACAGGGTTAAACTCCTGTGTTTACATATAGCCTGTATGAGTGGCACACAGTGGCACAGTTCAGAATCAGAAATGACAGCTCAAATTACAGTGGCTCGTTACTAGCAGATAAAGGAGAAGTAGACAGGCTGCTATCTCTAAATACAAACAGAGTGGGTTTCTTTGTGTTTTCTTCCTCTCCTATGGAAGAGTTTAGGTCCTCTTTAATAGGATATGGCCCTAAGTTTCCACAGCATTACTATGTGTGGTGGAGGTATCACAGTAAGGGCTTGATTCACTAAACCGTGATAACTCAAATATCACACCTTATCAATATCACACCTCATCAAAGTTAGCATGCCTTATCAGAGTAGCATAGCGAGTGCTACGAACATGGGGCTCAGGGCAGGATGAGTGCCATTGCCAATTAGCAGGCATAAATTTGTAGCACTCGCTATGCTACTTTGATAAGGCATGTCAACTCGGATAAGGTGCGATATCTTTGAAAAGGTGTGATATCTTTGATAAGGTGTGATATTTGAGTTATCACGGTTTAGTGAATCAAGCCCTGTGAGTGACTTTGTAGAGGAACACAGAAGTTAATGGTTCTATGTGATCTGTTCATGTTTCATAATATATGGCACTATATACAGTAGATCTGGGAAATTTAAAATCGAAATACACATTAAAAATGTAGTTAACGATTTGAGTTATTTATCATTATTTTATCATAAATAAAGCAGTATTTTCCATTTAAATGTTTGACAAGCCTTTGAATAATGCTTTTGCTTTCCAAAGCTTCTCCTTTTTTTGTTGTTCTTGTGAGCACTAAAAAGGAAGAGGAAATGTTGGTAGTCAGCATGTCTGTAGGCTATATGTGCCGATATTATGATTCAGTTTAAGGTACAGCTTAACAGAATTCATCATTACGTTATGTTTACTGGAATGTAATATTTGTATGGCTAGGGGCAAAATTATTATTCACTTTCTAGAAAAGTGCAATTTTTTATGTGAAACCAACTAGCATCATTGTGCTTCAGTCCCTCTGAAATGATCTTATTAAGAAAAAGACTTACCGCAGGGCATTCTGTGAACTGTGTAGTGGTTCTTATATACTTGTCCTCTTCCGTAACTGCTGGAAATATGAGAATTGGCAGAACAATCAAAACATATTTGGCTTGTGGAACACATATTTGTAGATGGCGATTCGTAATTTGTGAAACTCTCATCTTTACCATTTTGCTCAGTTGGATGTTTTGCGAGATATGTCCCCAATGGGAGAAAAACTCTCCGAAGAGAATTTCACAAATTGCACTTCATGGTATAAATGTCTTGTTTTAACCCATAGCAAAGCCGGATTATGATAACAAGTGGTTACAGATGTATTTCTTTTTAACCCTTACCATGTAATTAACTTTCAATATAATGCTAATAAGTAGCGTCTAAAACACTTTTGACAGAAATCAAAACACACAGAGCCTGATTTACCATGCTTGTGTAACGATCAGGAAAAATCTTCATTTTATGAGTCCTAAATAAAATTGGCTGTGTGCAGACAGCATAAGCAGCTCAATAATTCACTATGTGATTCCTAGCTATCTCATTGCTTTGGGGATGGCTCCAGTGCCACCTGATATCTGGTGATACTGCTGCTTCTGCATGTAAAAACATACAGGGATAAAATATAACCATGTGTGAATTTACTGATCAATGAACCACTGAGAATCCACAGTACCGTATTTAATTTTGTTTTTAAGGACATTGGAAAATCCACTGGGAATCTTCTATGAGAAATTCATATATTCTGGCTTTAGGGTTCTCAGTCATTTGGCAAAGAAGAAAGAAAGCATCAAGTGCGTTTCATGGACCTGGGTTTAAGTTATTCTATCAAGAAAGTATATTACAGATAAAGAACAAAAGTACACAGATGAAGAAAAGATTTTGCTGTGGGGAACAAGCACCAACCAGATTTGTTGCTCTATCATACCAGAGTGATGAGTGCTTTCTATGTGGAGATGGGAGCATGGAGGACAGCACAGCTTCAGATGGGGGATGAGGAAGGGCACTCACCCAAGATGATCCAGAACTGCGAATCTCTCAACAGCATATTAGGACAGCTGCATATATGGTCCCATCTGGTCCCGCCTCTGCCAGATTAGTCTAGAATGTGTACGATGCTTTACTCTGGCGAGATACTGTGAATTGAGGAAATTTAGGACTGACTCAAAGTATAAAAGTGTGGGGGGGGTCGATTTGTACTTGAGACAGTCCTAAATTTAACAACTTATAGCCAGGATGAGAGGGCTGCCTTTCTCTCTCCCCCTCCCTGTAGTGCACTAGTGGCTGGGGACTTTGATCCTAACACCCTCCCACCATCACCCAAAGGGCTTATGCCTATCTCTGTCTTCCCCCTGTGTAAAATGCTGTGGAATTGCAGCAGCCGATTTACGAGTCCAGCACCTGCTGTCATGCGCTTTCCTCTTCCTCACTCATGCCGCGTCATGTGACTTCGGGATCCGGCAGTACACGGTATTCTAATGCACGCACACAAGTGTGCATACCGCCGGCTCCCATAGTCACATGACGCGGCATGAGTGAGGAAGAGGAGAGCACATGACAGCCAGTGCTGGACTCATCGGTCAGCTGCAGCGATTCCACAGAATTTTACACAGGGGGGAAAATAGAGAGGGACATCCTTTGGGTGAAGGTGGGTGGGAGGGAGGATTAAAGTCCCCTGCAAACACTTCACTGCTGCTGCAGCAGATTACACAGCATTTAATTACACGGGGTAAGATAGAGAGACGCAGACACGCTTTGGGTGAGGGAGGATTATAGTCCCATGCAACCACTTCGCTCCTGCTGTGGACTAACAGCATTTCATTACACACGGTGGGGGTGGGGGGGGATAGAGAGAGGTGGACACCCTTTGGGTGATGGTGAGTGGGAGTCCACAGCCACTAGCGCTCTGCAGGAAGGGAGAGAGACAATGCATGGCTGCACTTGGGGGACAGAAGGGGTTAATGGCCACAATACTTTACGCAGTGCAGCCATTAACCCCTCCTGGTCCCCAAGTGCAGTCGTATACTTTGAGGGGTAGACTTATACTTGAGACACACAAAAAAAATCTAGCTTAAGGGGCTCAAATATTGGGATCAACTTATACACGAGGTCGACTTGTATCCAAGTATATACAATAGTATATAAAATAGGTATTTTGATAGGCAGATCTAAAAAATAATTGCACCACTTTAACAAAACAATATGCTCTGCATGGTAGAACTAATGTATCTTTGTTTTTTGTTTTTTAATATATTTATTTATTCAAACAATGTAGACATACAAAAGAATAGTCAGAATAGTAAATTAATCATATCAGTATCTAAAATAAGTGTAGACATAATGCCATGGCAGATAGGAATAACCACAGATAAATGATTTCTGGTACCAGAAAAATGTAAAATGCATGACAACCTCAAATGTTTACCTCAATAAGGTCTATATCAATGACCAGATGACCATCAATTAATGACAAATAGCTCATTTAAATTCAGAAATAATTGTAAAGCAGAATTAAAACAAAAAAAGGCCTGTTTCTCAATGCTCCTGCCACACATATACTGTGAATATTGATGCAGCCCCACCAGACAGGCTAGTACTTAACTTACTAATTTCTAATCAGCCATCGGATTATGATGTATTGTATCAGAAAATGTGGAAGGAGAGTTGGTCTAGGTACTCCAGACCGCCTGGTACTTGCCAGTCAGAGCATGTACATGATCTTGTGTTATGGCAATACATCATTAATCATGTGAACCCATTGACCTATTGTTGAAGGATGATTGCCTTTCTCGCCAAGAAGTAAACTTATCTAGGACATGTACTCTGAAATGTAGTTCCAAAACGTTCTTCTATTTTGCTAAATAAAAAAAGTTTGGATTCAACTTGTATTAGTAGTTAGCCAACTGTGTCAAGAAATGTGATACTTGAGTCCAGAAGTTGCCAATTATCGGGCAATCCCAAACAGGTGCCAGAAGTTAGCATTGGCTTGGTTGCATATGGGGCACATAGACAAATTGACATGTCCCATCTTGGCCAGTGGATGTGGAGAGAGGTAGGCCTGTTGTAGAATATAAAATTGTATGAGTTTAGGGTTGGCATAGGGGTGCGACAACAAGTGTGTCATCCCATCCTACTTATCTTTGTTAGGACTGATGGAGATCCTTCTGGCTCATCACTTAAACTGAAAGCAAGATACTCCAGCCTTCAGGGTCAGAAAACACATATTTAAGTTGTGTATCAAAGCAGATTGTAAACAAAGGAAAAGTATCTAAAATAAGTTGCAATAACTGCTATAAATTGAGGTATCCTTTTTAGTTAAGACTGAATAGTGGAATTATTCTTGAAAAGGACAGACAGCACCAAATTCTATATTTTAAACTGTTACAGCCTCACTTTAATTGCCACCAAATTACACTGATCAATCCCAGTTTTATGTATTCTCTTTATGTGCTTTTCCTTGAGGTCTAATACATATGACCAACTCTAGCATTTATCAATCTTCCCCTTCTTAACAACACATTAGACAGTTCTAACCTCAGAGGAGAGGCATGAACCCCTCAAATGGGGGTCTTCAAACAATTAGCCAGGCCTTAGAGCGAAATAAGAAGACTCTTGAAGATTTTCCCCTCACCTCAAATCTCTCAACCATTGTCTGAAGTTGTTTGGCACGTTTAGTTACATTACAGGAATTTTGTTTATCTCAGATCATTTGACCATAGGGAATTCCCCTCTTGACCACACCAGGATGAAAACTCCTGGGGTGAAGAAGGGAATTCCACCCAGTCAGCTTCCTATAGGTATTTGAAACCCAGTGAATGTCCTACTTCACAATGTTCAAATCCAAAAATGAAAAATCATTTGCATCCATGGTGAATGTTTTGTACATCTGCATTTAAATAATTTAAGACTTTCCCTAGGGATTGCTCATCCCCCTATCCAGACCAATATAAAATTAGCAATATATCCTAACCAGAGGATAATACCCTGAACAAGCCAGCCCATACACTTGCCAACTCTCCTAGCAATCAAGGTGAAGGCAAGCATAAGTTGGGGCAAATGTCATCCCTATCAATGTTCTCCTGGTATTGTTTTGCAGTCAATGTGTGGTTGATTGCAGCTGTACCCACTTATAGATTCAGTATACTATTGCAATATAGGAAACTGATGTCTCTTCTGCATTCGGTTTTCAGCTAATGCTGGATTTTTGCTG
This sequence comes from Hyperolius riggenbachi, assembly GCF_040937935.1. Classification (NCBI taxonomy): domain Eukaryota; kingdom Metazoa; phylum Chordata; class Amphibia; order Anura; family Hyperoliidae; genus Hyperolius; species Hyperolius riggenbachi. Next base: position 425,045,251 of record NC_090646.1, read on the forward strand.
GAGAAGTAACGTATTTGTCTTTAAATTGACTAAGAGACCTTCTCTACAGCCATTTATAAGTTAGGTGCTGCTTGGTCTCAGCACTTGTTCTTTTTCTCCCAACGCATAGGTGTTGTTTTGTATGGTCAGTTCAATGCACACAGTGTTGAAGAGGGCTCTTTTGAAAGCAGTTACGCCTGCATTTGCTGCAGAATTAGTCTCTGAATCGGCTGCTTCCAACAGGACTCATTATTTCCCTGATCTTCCAGGTAGTCAGTGTTTTTTAGTCTTTTCGGCAACAGTTAAGATTCCCTTTAAAGCACACCGAATTAATGACATGCATCATCCACGACAAATAACATATAAAATTTAGCCAAAAAGTATAATCTGTATGAAGTGTTTTTTATTTATCCAGATCAAATGGCTTGGAAGCTATTACATCCAGGCTGGGTCTTAGGATTTGTTAGTTATTTAATCTACATATAGGTTTTGTATTGCAATGCTGTGAGCCTCAACATAACCTGTTATATCCTTGCACTTATTGAACATGCCAGAAATCCCCCTTCACTTAGTGACATCTTTCTGAAGCCTCCTCATTGATGTTCAGGCGCAGTCACATGACGAGAAGGGAGTTGCTAGGTTTATCAGAGTCTTTGACTCCCTGCTGCTGAGTCATCCCAATGTGACTCACAAAAAAAATCACTTTAGAGTCGATAAACACATAGGGGATAGTATAGCTCAGCTAATGCTGTGTTGCTGTTTTTAAACTTTAAAGTGTACTGAGTTTTTGATTTAAAAGTGTACTAAGTAAATGACATATATCGTCCATGACATGTCAACACATGAAAAAGAAATTCAGCCAAAAGGCATAATCTGTATAAGTTGCTATTTATTTATCCAGTTGAAATGCATGGAAGCTATTAGATCCTGGCAGGGTCTTACAATTTTTCAATGTTCTTTGGTCTGCTCATAACTTTCAATCAAAGCTTAGTTTTGTATTGCCAGTGACAACAGTGCTGCTTAATACTATAAACTACTATCTAATTACTGCATCAAATAAATAAACATATAAAAGTGCAATGGGGCGTTGCCAGCATGAAGCAAGGGATTAGCCTTCACATCCATATTGCATTGCCTTAGTTTACAATGTAGTGAATAGTGGAATGTATATATTAATGATACAAGCATCACTTCTCACCACCTGGTTTGCGTTAGCAGTGAGCTGTTTTAGATTACCATAATGTGTTCCTGATTTGAGCAGTGTTGAAAGCCAGAGCAAGGAATCTCATGCGCAGTTCACTTTGAGGCCTGCTGTTCTCAGTTCCTCTTCACAGAATCAGCTTTTATTTGATTTGTTATAAGAGTTTTCTTCTGTTGCCAAAACAGCTGCTAGTCTGCAGAGAAATGAGACAGAGGGCCACATCAAACTTGTTAGCTTGTTTAAAGGGAAAACAAAGGAGAAAAAAAAAGATTCCCAGAAACAATCTTGCAAGGAAAAAAGGAAGGGAAAAATATATATAAACTGTATATTCTTTTTCTTGATTTATATAGTGTCATCATCTTCCATGGCCCTGTACAGAGTAAGAAAAAACATGGACACATAAATATACAGATAATGGTGTACATAAAACTACAGGCATTGGGGCATAATATTGAAATGGTAGACAATATATACAGTAATAAGTTACAGTGACAGTTGTATAGTTATTAACAAAAAATGTACAGCAACCAATGTATATGCTGTAGATAGATAGATAGATAGATAGATAGATAGATAGATAGATAGATATCGGGCAACCCAGCAACACACTAACCATGCACTTACTAGCAACTTATGCATGCAGCAATGCAGCAGTCTCCTTTCAATAATTCACAAATACAAAGGTCGGCAGCACACAACTAAGAAAAAAAACAGGGCCTCTTGGTCATGCTTTACAGCCTTAATAAACATACAGTATATATATATATATATATATATATATATATATATATATATATATATACTCCAGTTTTTGGACTATAAGACTCACCTTTTCTACCCCAAAAGTAGGGGGGGGGCAGGGGGAAGTCACTGCGTCTTATAGTCCAAATGCAGGGAGTTCCTGACTTGTGAACGCCTGCCAATACTAACCTCCAACCCGCTGCAATGTCGGGGACTCCCTGTACTGTGCCCATGCAGTGGAGGACACAGGGGGACAAATGGAGGAAACGGAGACACAAAGGGGCAAAGAGGAGGAGACAAGGTAGACACAAAGGGGTATAGAGGAGAACACAAGGAGGGCAGATGGAAAGGGGCATAGAAGAGGACACATGGTGGACACAAAGGGGCATAGAAGAGGACACGAGGAGGACAGGTGCGGACATGGGGACAAATTGTTCTAGGGTAAAATGCACTGTAAACAACTTTCTATATAGCTGTACCTTTGCATGTCTCCCAAGTCCCGAATATCTTCTGCTTTGTCCTCCTGTTCTCTACCTTCTGCTTTTACATCATGCGACGCAACATACAGTAGAAGCAGATGGTAGAATGTGAGTGGTCGCAGTTGAAGATGGTCTGGACTTGGGACACACGTTGCTAAAGATGGTAAGGCTGCAAAGTACTTCTGCTGCACTAGACTCTGCTAATAAGGAAGAAAGGGGGGCCCTAAGAGAGGGAAGGAGGAGTGAAGTTGGCCCCTCTTCCCTGCATTCCTTCCTAAATTATGGCCAGAGGCTTGAACCTTCGAGCCTACATAGGCTACATAACTCTCAAGAGAGTGGCACAACCAGTATTAAGTAGTCAGAGTGCCTCCCCCCCCCCCATATAGGTAGCAAGGGACTCAGTAAAGGTAGCAAGATGCCCTCTCAGTATACTCAACCAGATGTCTCCCCAAGTATAAGAAGGCATATGCTCCCCCCCTTAGGATATGTAGCCAGATGTCCCCTCCAGTATAGGCAGCGAGATGACCCTCCCTTTCTAGATAGCCAGATGACCCACCAATATAAGAAGCCAGATGCCCCCCCCCCCCCCAGTATAGGTATCTAGATTATCCTCCAGTATAGATAGTCAGATTTCCCTCCAGCATAGATAGCAAGTATGGAGTAGTATAGTGGTAGTAGTGGGGAGTAGTACTAGTAGGTAGTATTGGACAACACGAGGTGCAAAGCATGACCAAGCGTCTAGCAGGACGCGAAACGGCTGTCGCAAGCCCCGTTCGGTGCCCAGCACCCCCACTTCCACCTCACCACCACTGCCACCACTGTTGATGGATACATCGATGTGTTGATGTTTGCTGACACTGGAGCCCGCACAATAAACACAAATGGAAGGTGCCCGGATCTCTGTCTTTCTTCTTCCGCATGAAGTATTCGACAAATCAGAGTATGCAGAGGTTTAGCCTGAAAATCAGAATATCACATTAATTAAATAATTAATAATTCATTTTAGACCTCAAGACTCGGATACTACTGATTTTAACTGAGTCTTGTGACTGGTCTAAAATTTCTGAAGTATTCAAATTTCCACAGAAAAAAATCTGCAATGTGTGATTGGTCCAGTGCTTCCGATCCGGAAGTATTTGGCCAATCAGAGAATCCAGTAGCATACCAAAGATGTCCATATAATAGCAGACATCCCAAAAATTCTTATTCTGCAAAAACAACTTTAAAAAAATACATAACGTTATTACCAAAAATCACAAAAAAACTCATTTCTGCAGAAAACGGTAATCAGTATTGGAAATTCCGATTTGTGCAGAAGTCCACAGAATCGGTATTTGTGGTAATCAGAATTTGCACAGAATTGGAAATCGCCATTTCTAACCATCCCTAGTCTGCTTATGTTACTCAAGTGTATTACCATAGACCAAGAGAAAGTTTCTGCTGTCTTTAATTCAGTCCAAAGAAGTATAGGGTTTTCAAACGTCTGTCTTAATTTTATCAAAAACGAATAAGAAATAAACAGATTAGCCAGCAATTTAAGATTCATATAAATCAATTTTCTCTGCTCTGGAACCAGAGCTTTTGTCATGCTTCTGCTACCTAATGGAATTCCTTACCAAACTCAATCAGGACTGCTCCATCTTTGAAGGAGTTTAAAACCTTACTTATTTTCCAACTGCTCAGTCTGGCATTCACAGATATGTAGCTCATTTCTCTGTGGAAAAATCCACAAATGAAGAATGAACTGAGACATGCTATGAGAAAAAGGCTTTACATATGTTGTTGTGGAGTTATACCTTTATACAAAACAGAAATTTGCCTTCTTAAAACCTTTTTCAGGCTGGTGCGTTTTGCATTCTAGTGGTTCTGGAGATGTATTTTGCTATCAATTCAGGGACAACAAAGAGCTGATTTGCATATTCAGCATTGATGCATTGTGGGATACCTTATATACTCACTCCAGCCTGAATAATTCCAAATACCTTCTGTTTTAAGAAGGCAAATTTTTGTTTTGCATAGCATTTTAGTTAGGAGGATTTTTTATATCTTTTAGTCCCTTACACACTCCTAAGAGTTCTGGTTCCCCATGAGCTTGCTGGGCAATCTCTGAACCTTTATATAAGAGTTAACTACATGAAGCAACCAAACTCAGCTGCTACAGTCTGGAAAATTCACCTTTTATGTTTAGTCAGTATTATTCTGGGATTTTTTTCTTTTGCTTAGACTGAAAAATTACTATCACGCTAAAATGAATGCATGTATGAAAATCACAATCAGATACTAATATTAGCAACATCAATATTTTTAGTTTTGAAAGTTATGCATTCAATGTACTGATGGTTTATCAGAAGATATTTGAATTACTGTCTCTGTATGTCATGTGAGCCTGAGACTAATGAATTATTAAAGTCAAGTGAACAAATAGTATGTGGATCCATACATACTGTTTACAACTTATTTTAACTGTACATATAATTTCACATTAGCATTGTACGTATTCTAGAACTTGATATGGAGTACAGTTCCTAATGTGTTTCAAGGTGATGGAAAAATGGAAGTACCGAGAAGAAGATCGCAAGCAGATGGGCTGCACAAGTCTTCTGATTGCTTTGATTCCAAATGGCGTATATGAAAATTGCAGTATTTATCTCAAGGGTTGTCATGGCTTGTTTTCCTGTTATATAAAAGAAGGGGAAGTATAAGTATGAAGTCTAGAATTTTATAATAAACACTTATAATGATACCTAGTATGTCATTTGCCTAATTCTAAAATTCAATAGATTTTGTTGAAGCAAATCTGAACTAAACTTTACCTACACATCTCTGATATCTCCTCTTCTTTTCAACCAAACACTTACTCCTTACTCTCCTGTCTGCTTGTCTAATCACTCACCCTAAACCCTGAACACACCTTATGGTCAATATCATATACTGCACCAGGCAGGGGTGTCCTCAATACAATATATTATAATAATTGAACATTTGGTGAGGGCAATCAGAAAATACTCCATAATTTAAGGCATAAAAATTGGTACAAAGCATCACAAAATGGCAGTTTTTTTTATGCTAATCAAGCGATGGCACACAAGATTCTGACCTGACGGTACAGGACCTCAGAAGCTCAGTTAGATTTTCCCAAACACATCGAACAAATGTTGGAAGTACAATCAGCAAAGAGGAACACAGACACACACATGGTGGAATTGTATCTCAAGACATACTAATAGGAGATCTATACAATTTTTGAGGAAATCACAACCCATGGAATAAAGAACACATAGAATTCTGTTCTATTAAATGTCATACCAGGCTACCAATGCACATCATTGGTTGCACAAATAATAACAGCTGCAAAGGCGTTTATCTGGAAAACAATAATACTGCCAGGGGCTGCATAAATATGGTGGAAATATGGTGGAACAAATTAGCAAGATGGAGAAACTAATGCTAGAAGCACAACACCAAAGCATACCTTATCAGTATACATGAGCAACATGGGTAGAATACCTGAAATTGAATTAAAGGATGCTATATGGATTGGATGCAACATAAGGGATGATGTACAAATAGGAACAAACATCAGATCCACAGGTACTGGGGCTCAAGAGAGGCTTAGAGTGGGCCCAGCAGAGGGATTGTAAGCTGTTCTTGCCACTTTTTCTATATCTATATTCTCTTTCTCCTACCTCTCTTCATTGGTTTCTGCTTATTAAGTTGATCCTTTTTCTCTTGGGGTTGTTGGTTTAGTTTGGATCGAGCTTCCAAAGCCTCTCTGCACACTGAAGAACTTTAACCCCAACAAGATTAGGGAACTTGTTAAAAACTAGAAATTAAAATAGGTAAAAATGTGCTCAGGCAAATGGCAATAGATAAAGACCAAGTAGCTGCAAAAAATACAGCCAACAGTAGTCTTTAAATCAATGTCTTTCCGAAAACTTGATATGCATATGGGCAATTTTATGTCTGATTTCAGTGTTTGAACTCAATAAGGCATTGAAAAGCCAAATGGTGTATTTCTCACACCAATATAAAAGGGAAAATTTGTCATATTCCAAATGTTTTCACCATATCAGATGCTCTCAAATATTCTTTAAGCTTGAACATAGACAATACAGCCCCAACTTCAAGGCTATAGACGTTTGCATCAGATATGGAAGGGTCACCAGTAGCGAATACTGATAAATTAAGCACTATCAATTTTAGTTAATCTTCAGATGCAGGCAGATTATTTATAGATCTTGGACAGGAGTAATATTTCCACAGTTCAAAGGCTTGAGGCTCTCATGTGTCGCACTAATGATGTTCCAATGAATATGCTAGTAAAATAATAATTTTCATTTTATTTACAGCTTTATTAGTCTAGTAGATCAATACCGAGCTGATGTTTATATCTATTCCAGTTAGAGAGAGCAAATGCCCTTGTTCCACAAGAAAAACACTCATTCAGTTGTTGGTTCAAATGCGGCAAAACATCCCCTCTCCTCGCTTCTCAGTTACTCATATTTACCAAAATCATAAGCCTCAGGAGATGCTTTAGGGCACTGCTTTGTTTCAACACATCGTAGTGACTAGCCCATCACAGAAAATAAATGAATGTTACATAAGAGAGATACAGAACTGAGGCACTGTCAATGCCCAAATAAAAATGGGGGAGGTGGCCAGTGGCACAATTCATAGGGCCCCCAGCAAAATGTTGGTGCCCCCAATGTTCACACCCCTTCCTTTTTCTCCCCTTGGTACCCTTCAAGGCTTTGGGGCCCATCTCACAAGGGTCATAAAACAAGTGTAGCCATCATGATCTTCACACCCATAACACGTGTAGCCACAAAAACACATGATCTGAAGTATAGTCCCCTGTATCAGAGAAAGGTAAGGTTAAAAGTTGGAGACCTCTACAGCTCTGGACCCCCCTGAGATCACGGGGGCTGCACCCCACGAGTTATGCCCCTGGAGGTGGCTACTGAAGCAAATCATTTCCCTCCATTTGGCTATTTCATTAGTTTAATTTACTTCACCTAGTGACAGATTTGTTTTAACCCTAACACTGTAATATTTACATGGTCTTCTGTCACTTAAAGTTATCAAAGTTTCAACAGCATTAACTTCTTCAACCAATGTCCTGCCTCGGGCTGCAGATATGATGTTGCAAAGCTTTCACTTTGTCCATTTGGGACTAAGGATATTACATTTTCTAATTTGCAAGCTTAATTAAAATACTTAAATTACCAGTTTACAACCTATTACATGTAATAAAGGTCCCTATGCAAAAATCATCTTTGACTTAATCTGCCATTTTAGGTTAATGTGATGCTTCAGAACGGCAATTTATCACTGTCCATATCTGCTGGTATGAAATTCCAATTTAAACCACAGTCACTAATGAAAAATATTTTTAAATGCTGTTTGTTATTAACAAAAAACAAAAAGAAATCTGTGTGAAATTATTAAATTGTGTGAAATAATAACAAAGAGAAAACCAGTGTGGTGATTGAAGCATCTTTCAATTTAGATGATCTTTCAATTAATGGAGGTGTGAAACTAGCTATAGATAGGTTGATAACAGCTCAGTACAGCAAATGATCAGTAGAAACTCAAGCAGGTGGTAGTAATGAAATTAACCATCCTACCCCATTCAATATCAATCAATTGATGGCAAGAGAGAATCAATTGTACTACTCCTTCCATCAGTACAATATCACTTTGGACAGTACAATGCTGTATAGCCATCTATTCCCTGTGGCTCCTCTTTCAGTGTACACTTGATGAATATAAAGAGCCTATTTCCACTGGGTGCCTTGTCCATGTCCAAACTGGGTGCTGTGATTCGTGGCTAGTGGGAATAGGCCCTCATCACCTTTTCCCAATAACACTTTTGATTGATAAGCTGTCCAATATCAATTGGAACTTTATTGTTCAAAGATACTGAAATCAGTAAATCGCTAACAATATTTAACCATGTCTTTCTACCTTAAAGATAATCATACACCATACAATATTGCTTGTAGCATTGTATTCATTGCTACTCCACCTTGTAGTATATGAGGCAATATATGTGTTTTCATTAACCTTGTTTCCCTTTAGGCCTCTTGCACTACATGCGATTCCAATTTTTTATACGATCCCATTTTTTTAATCGGAATCAAAAATCAGAGTCTAAAGGCAGATCGTATAAAAATCGGAATCGCATGTAGTGTGCAGAAGGCCTCAATGTGTGTCTTCATTACATGTGCCTTTATTTTATTACTACCACTACTAACATTTTTGTTATTGTCGTTTTAGGGCAGATTTTGGCTGAAGGAAGCCAGATGTTAGATGTTTTAATTGACAGAACATTTTGTAAAGACGATTTTGTTTTGCTTTTAAGAACAAAGGTCTTTATCCTTTTCAGGGCTATTTTAAACATGTAAAGAAAACCCTTCCCACATAATTTTCTTTTGTATACAAAAGGAAACTATTTAATCATTTAATTATTTTATAGTAAATGAGATCATCTTAATATACAGTCAAAAAGTAAAAGCGGTAAAAAAAAAACACACAACAGATTCCAAGGGGCATTTTTTAATTAACAGGAAGTAAAAAAGGAAAAGTCCTGTGTAAAAACTAATTACACCCCATGATTCAAACAGCTTGTTCAACCACCTATACCAGCAATTTGAAGAAGTTATTTTCTGTATGACTTAATCAATCTATCACATTATTGTGGAAGGATTTTGCCCGACTCATCTTTACAACAATAAGCAGAGAAAATGAAAGTACAGGAACACGGGGAGCCTGATCTGGTGCCATATGTTAGTATAAAATGGCAGACAAAGGGTAATTAGATAAGTGTAAGCTGGAGTTGCCCACGTGATGCATTAAGGCTATGGTCCACTTTTGCACGTAAGCACAAAACACTTTTTCTTGGGCTTTCAGATTCTTCCTTTGTTTGCTGCTATGCACGATTGTACTTTGTTTTAGGATTAATGTGGCAGTGTTTATTGATTTACCTTTACCTTTGAGTTACCTCTTTTGGTGTTATCCTGTTATATTTGATCCACAGGATTGAATGCCACACAACAATAATTGTCAATATATATATATATATACAGTGGGATGCGAAAGTTTAGGCAACATTGTTAATCTTCATGATTTTCCTGTATAAATTGTTGGTTGTTATGATAAAAAATGTCAGTTAAATATATCATATAGGAAACACACACAGTGATATTTGAAAATTAAAGTGAAGTTTATTGGATTTACAGAACGTGTGCAATAGTTGTTTAAATAAAATTAGGCAGGTGCATAAATTTGTCATTTTATTGATTCCAAAACCTTTAGAACTAATTATTGGAACTCAAATTGGCTTGGTAAGCTCAGTACCCCTGACCTACATACACAGGTGAATCCAATTATAAGAAAGAGTATTTATGGGGGACAAATGTAAGTTTCCCTTCTCGTTTAAATTTCTCTGAAGAGTAGCAACATGGGGGTATCACAACAACTCTCTGAAGATAAAGATTGTTCACCATCATGGTTTAGGGGACACTAAACACTGTTCGAAATCCACTAAGGCATTCATGCAGAGGAACAAGTGCAACATTCTGGAATAGCCATCTCAGTCCCCAGATCAAAGAAAGGATAACTGGATGTCTACCTGGATTTATGCAAATAGCTTATGTGTTTTTATTCACACCATAGTAGTAAAAAGTCCCCATCTCAGTCCCCAGACCTGAATATAATTGAAAATCTGTGGTGTGAGTTAAAGAGAGCTGTCCATGCTTGGAAGCCATCAAACCTGTATGAACTACAGATGTTTTGTAAAGAGGAATGGTCCAAAATACCTTCATCCAGAATCCAAAGTCTCATTGGAACCTACATGAAGTATTTAGAGGCTGTAATTTCTGCAAAAGGAGGATCTACTAAATGTTGATTTCATTTCTTTTTGGTGGTGCCCAAATTTATGCACCTGCCTAATTTTGAGTAAACAACTATTGCACACATCCAATAAACTTCACTTCATTTCTCAAATATCACTGTGTGTGTCTCCTATATCATATATTTAACTGAAATGTTTTATTGTAACAACCAACGATTTACACAGGAAAATCATGACGATGAACAACGTTGCCCAAACTTTCGCATCTCACTGTATATATATATATATATATATATATATATATATATATATATATATATATATATATATATATATATATATATATATATATATATATATATATATATACAGGATCTTCTAAAAAAATTAGCATATTGTGATAATGTTCATTATTTTCCGTAATGTACTGATAAACATTAGACTTTCATATATTTTAGATTCAAATACACACAACTGAAGTAGTTCAAGCCTTTTATTGTTTTAATATTGATGATTTTGGCATACAGCTCATGAAAACCCAAAATTCCTATCTCAAAAAATTAGCATATTTCATCCGACCAATAAAAGAAAAGTGTTTTTAAAACAAAAAAAAAGTCAACCTTCAAATAATTATGGTGAGTTATGCACTCAATACTTGTTTGGGAATCCTTTTGCAGAAATGACTGCTTCAATGCGGCGTGGCATGGAGGCAATCAGCCTGTGGCACTGCTCAGGTGTTGTGGAGGCCCAAGATGCTTTGATAGCGGCCTTAAGCTCATCCAGAGTGTTGGGTCTTGCGTCTCTCAACTTTCTCTTCACAATATCCCACAGATTCTCTATGGGGTTCAGGTCAGGAGAGTTGGCAGGCCAATTGAGAACAGTAATACCATGGTCAGTAAACCATTTACCAGTGGTTTTGGCACTGTGAGCAGGACGCAGGTCGTGCTGAAAAATGAAATAATCTCCATAAAGCTTTTCAGCAGATGGAAGCATGAACCCCATAGAGAATCTGTGGGATATTGTGAAGAGAAATTTGAGAGACGCAAGACCCAACACTCTGGATGAGCTTAAGGCCGCTATCGAAGCATCCTGGGCCTCCATAACACCTGAGCAGTGCCACAGGCTGATTGCCTCCATGCCACGCCGCATTGAAGCAGTCATTTCTGCAAAAGGATTCCCAAACAAGTATTGAGTGCATAACTGAACATAATTATTTGAAGGTTGGCTTTTTTTGTTTTAAAAACACTTTTCTTTTATTGGTTGGATGAAATATGCTAATTTTTTGAGATAGGAATTTTGGGTTTTCATGAGCTGTATGCCAAAATCATCAATATTAAAACAATAAAAGGCCTGAACTACTTCAGTTGTGTGTATTTGAATCTAAAATATATAAATATATCCTGTATATATATATATATCCTGTATATATATATATATATATATATATATATATATATATACACAATCGGATGTGTGTGTGTGTATGTATGTATGTATGTATGTATGTGCCGCGATCACTCAAAAACGGCTTGACCGATGTGAACGAAATTTGGTATACAGATCCCTTACTACCTGGGATGATATGTTCTGGGGGTCTCGGGCCTCACCTGCTTACCTGGCCGGAGCTGCAAACAGCAAATCAGATTTCACCCATTCATGTCAATGGAAAAAATGTAAAAGGCTGCCATTCTCACAGTCATCAAGCCAGAGTCCTCACACTTGGCACAGTTGGTCACTGGTGACCGAGGTTACAAATCCAGGAAAATTGGGTGGAGCAGAAAACAGCCAATCAAGTTTCAGCCCTTCATTTTCAATGGGAAAATGAAAACTGCAGCCATTCGTAGACTGTTAGGGCTCATTTCCACTATCGCGAATTCGCATGCGTTTTTCGCATGCAAATTTGCAAAGCAATACAAGTGAATGGGACTGTTTCCACTTGTCAGGATTCCTTTGCGTTTTTCTGTGCAGAAAAAATTTGCATGCCAGAGCCATCAGAATTCGCATACCACTATGCGAATCGCATACAATGTATTTAATAGCAAATTCGCATGAGGTTTGGGTATGTGAATTTTCATGCGAATTTGCATAGAAACAATGGAAAAGCACACCAGCACTGCCATGGTTAAATTCGCATACATCGTCATCCATGCGAATTCGCATGGAAATTCGCATAGACCCGCATGCGAAATTCGCATCCGCATGCGAATTTTTACCGCGGCGATTCGCACCGCACAAGTGGAAATGCAGCCTTAATTGCAGGGTCCTCAAACTTGGCACATTTGGTCACTGGGTGAAGGAGATTAAGATTCAGGAAAGTGGGTGGAGCATACAACAGCCAATCAAAATTCACCTATTGATTTTCAAGGAGAATGTGTAAACTGCTGCCATTCTTACACTTTTTATGGCAGAGGCTTCAAACTTGCTACAGTCGGTCATTGGGTTCCAAATTCACTAAAGGGGCGGGGCCACAAACAGCCAATCAGATTTCTTTGCGCAATAAACTGCTTCCATTCACACATTTTTGATGCCAGGAACCTGAAAGCTCACAAACTTGGTCATTAAGTGACTGTGTGTCAAGGTTACAAAAAGTGGGCAGAGCCAAAAACTCAATTCACAGGTCAAATATAAACTGCAGCCATTCTTACACTGTTACTGGCAAAGTTCTCAAACGTTGCACAGTTGGTCACTGGGTGATGGTGATTAATATTCAGGAAAATAGGTGGAGCCTACAACAGCTGATAAAAATTCCCCTGTTTATTTTCAAGGGGAATATTTACATTGCTGCCATTCTTAAACTGTTAATAGCAGATGCCTCAAACCTGCTACAGTTAGTCAGTGGGTGGCTGGGGTTAAAATTCAGAAAGTGGGCGGAGCCACAAACAGCCAATCAGATTTGATTAATTTCAATGGGAATATACAAATCATTGATACCAAGGACACCAAGACTCATAAACTTGGTAATTGAGTGACTGTATGTCAAGGTTAGAAAAAGTGGGTAGTGCCAACAACTACATTTTTAACATAGGAAAATATAAACTGCAACCAATCTTACATTGTTAATGGCAGGGTTCCCAAACTTGACACAGTTGGCCACTGGGTGACTGGGATCAATATTTAGAAAGTGGGTGAAGCCTACAAAAGCCAATCAAAATTCACCTATTGATTTTCAAGGGGAATATTAAAACTGCTGCCATTCTTACACTTGCTAATGTCAGAGGCCTCAAACCTGCTGCAGTCGGTCATTAAGTGACTGGGGCTCAAATTCACTAAAGGGGCGGAGCGACAAACAGCTAATCAGATTTCTTTGCTTGATAAACTGCTTTTATTCACCGTCATTGAGTGACTGTGTGTCAAGGTTACAAAACTGGGTGGAGTAAAAAACAGATTTTCCTGGGAAAATGTAAACTGCAGCCCTTCTTCATTGTTAATGGCAGAGTTCTCAAACTTTGCACAGTTGGTTACTGGGTGACTGGGATTAATATTCAAAAAAGTGGGTGGAGCCTAGAAAAGCCAATCAATATTCACATGTTGATTTTTAAGGGGAATATTTAAACTGCATCCATTCTTGCACTGTTAATGACACAAGCCTCAAACCTAGTACAGTTGGTCATTGGGTTACTGGCGTTCAAATTTAGAAAAGAGGCGGAGCCACACACAGCCTATCAGATTTGTTTTTATTGATGCTAAGGACCCAAAAGCTCACAAACTTGATCATTGAGTGACTTTGTGTTCAGGTTACAAACAGTGGGCAGAGCCAAAAACAAATTTCACTGGAAAATATAAACTGCAGGCCTTCTTACACTGTTAATAGCAGGGTTTTCAAACTTTGCCCAAATGGTCACTGAGTGACTGAGATTAATACTCAGGGAAGTGGGTGGAGCCTATAATATCAAAAGTCACCTGTTGATTTTCAAGGGGAATATTTAAATTGCTGCCATTTTTACACTGTTAATAGCAGATGCCTCAAACCTGCTACAGTTGGTCATTGGGTGACTGGGGTTCAAATGCTGGAGAGGGGTGGAGTCACAAACCGCCAATCTGATTTATTTAATTTCTATGTGAATATACAAATTATTGATGCCAGAGCTCACAAACTTGGTCATTGAGTGTTTGTGTGTTACTGTTCGAAAAAGTGGGTGGAGCTGACACCAGCCAAATACATACCCGGGCAACGCTGGGTCATCAGCTAGTATATATATATATATATATATATATATATATATATATATATATATATAAAGTGAAAAATATATCAATAAATTACCACATTTCCAGTAGTTCTAGAGGCATCACTAGATTTAATAAAGTAAAGTGAGTAAGAAATTTGAGCTTCTGAGCAGCCGTATAGAGCACATGAAGGTTGAATAGTCCAGAATGCTTGCAAAATTAAAGGGAAGAGGCTTCTTCCCTCTACTGGAGGAACTTTCTCCTGACACTTTTAGCAACAACACTTATTTTCATATCCTCCTGGGTATATCCCTAAACCAAAAAATTGATTTGTCATGCAGTTATTCTTGAAGTCAACCTGCAATTATGTACTTTATCATGATATGCACAGTTTATATTGCCAGGTTATACTTCAGGGCTGCTTTATGTGCATTTTCTATAGAAATAATGGTTTATAGATCATGATGCGTAGTCTATAATCCCTGATCTGCTCCAACTCTGGTTCTAATAAAAACCATAAAAACAAGTGTTTAGCATGCGATGACCAAATTCTCACGTAGCAATAAACAACACTTACAATGTAAATTACATCAGCAGACGTTTTCATTTTAATCACCTACTTGGAGAAACAAGTCAAGAATATATTGAGCTGCAAGTCCTACGTAATTGAAATGAAAGATGTTTGTGTATTTCATTTATTAATGTTCGATGAAAAGTTTCTTGAAATTCATCTGTTTTTGTCTCAAGAGCATAATAGCATTAAAAGCACCTGAATTATTATTACAGAGTGTGCCGCTTGAAAAGAAGCCTTGCATTAAAATCAAGACCAGATGTAATAAATGCACTTTGAAAGATGACATTTGTTAAAGTTAAGCAGTACTGGAAAATGAAAAGTGTAACAAGCTAAAAGCTTTCCCAAATGTGTCACTTCTTAGCAAAGGTGTGCACATTTTTTTCCTGAATGCAACAATGCACCCCATTATTCTGTTAATGGAATCAAATTAACGGAAACAGTACTACATTAAAAAGGTTTCAGTAAAATAACTGCAATCCATAAAACTGAATATTTTATACCAAAAAAAAAAAAAAATCTGCCATATGCTTAACTGCTTAGCTTCAACACACAATTCCTGATGAAGCATCAATCATTTCATATTTTATTACTGACAGCCACCTTATTGTTAAAACTATATATTATGTGAGATTTAATTGGAAAATGCTCTGTAATGACTTTGCATTGCATTGCTAAAACTGTAGGACTGTTGTACTTAATTTAAACTGACAAATCATAAAACCTTTTCTGCTTTAATCACTTTTTAACATTTTTTTAATACAATAAAGAACATTAACACCGTATACCTACCCTGCAATAAAATCACTGCTCTCCAATACATAATATATGTTCTGGAAAATGTATTGAGTCTCAGGTTTTAAAAAAAAGACGTGCCATGTCTCATCGTTTATGTAATTGCAATCATAAGCACTGTCCTACAGTTAGAACTTAATTCAAATAAACCTCAAGCTGTGATCACTATGATCTGTTATGGTCCAGGTATACCATATTTTCGGACTATAAGACGCACTTTTTCTCCCCCAAAAGTAGGTAGAAAAAGTGACTGCGTCTTATAGTCCGAATGTAGCAGTCATACCTATTCTGGCGCTTGTTTCTTTCCTGCTGTAAATGATCTTAATGAGGTGTGCAGCGGGCTACAGCAGCAGCAGCAAGATCCACTGTTTCCATGCGGCAGCAGCCGCTGTAATGATTCGCAGCGCTGGCCCTTTGATCTTCCTTGATTATGCCCGGCATCAGCTTGATCCTCGGCCGGTGGCTCCAAGCGGCAATAGCTGTGGTAATGATCCGCAATGTGGTCCTTTAGTCATGTCCGGTCACCGGCATCATCCCAGCAGCAGTGTGATCCCTGGCCGGTGGCTCCAAGTGGCAATCGCCGCAGTAATCATCCGCAATGTGACCCTTTGATCATGTCCGGTCACCGGCATCATCCCCGCAGCAGTGCGATCCCCGGCCGGTGGCTCTAAGTGGCAATCGCTGCAGTAATCATCCGCAATGTGGCCCTTTGATCATGCCCGGTTGATGGCATTAGCCCAGCAGCAGCGTGATCCCCAGCCGGTGGTTCCAAGTGGGATTTGAGTAGCAACTGTAATTATCATCCCCGCTGGCCCTTTGATCCCCTTCTTTAATCATGGGCGGCATCAGCGTGATCCCGACGGACACATGCATCTTCAGCCGCTATAGCGGCAGAGTCCTCAGGGGCTTCCGTACTTCCTAGTTCACTTGTGTGACCCCATGACCTGCAGCGCATGCGGGTCATGGGGTGATGCAAGTGAACTAGGAAGTACGGAAGCCCCTGAGGACTCTGCCGCTATAGCGGCTGAAGATGCATGTGTCCGTTGGGATTGCGCTGATGCCGCCCATGATTAAAGAAGGAGATCAAAGGGCCAGTGGGGAGGATAATTACAGTTGCTACTCATATCCCACTTGGAACCACCAGCTGGAAATCACGGTGCTGCTGGGCTAATGCCAGTATCCGGGCATGATCAAAGGGCCACATTGCGGATGATTACTGCAGCGATTGCCGCTTGGAGCCACCAGCCAGGGATCGCACTGCTGCGGGGATGATGCCAATAACCGGACATGATCAAAGGGCCACATTGCGGATCATTACCGTGGCTATTGCGGCTTGGAGCCACTATGGATCACGCTGCTGCTGCTGACCCACTGCACACCTCATTTGGACCAGCCTGGACCCCCAGACAGCACCCAGCTACTGCCACCCAGGCTGGTGAGATATCATGCAATATAACTGTTGTGGTTAGTTACTGTAGCTGGGAGGGGGAGGTGGATTTATGTAATGTAATGCAGTGTAGCTGGGATGGGAAGGGGGGAACAGGGGTTTGTGTAGTGTAGCTGGCCTGGGGGGGCAGCAGGGGTAAGTGAAGTGTAGTATAGTTTGTGGGGGTATCAAGGGTTAGTGTAGCTTGGTAGTGTAACTTAGACAGAGTCATCTTGGCTGGAGGAAAGGTCCATTAGACACTCCTGGACCATGGACGTACCTAGGTTTAGTATTTTTTCCCCTGGTTTTTGCCCTTTAAACCTAGGTGCGTCTTATAGTCCGGAGCGTCTTATAGTCCGAAAAATACGGTAGGTGACAAAACATAACAACTTAATAGCTGATTTTTTTTTTGAATAAATCCAGTCCAGGTTGGCTAGATGGCATAGGAGATAGTTAAATATATCTGATAATTCCTTAGTAAATTATGACAAGGATGTTCTTATACCATCTTTATTTTAATTATGTTTCCTCTAGGTTAGTTTGTCATTTTGTCAACGGAAGTGCATATCCTTATGCCTAGAAAAGCTTGTAGGACTAGATTAGACAGTGATGATGTGTTTTGCAGATGTGGTCTGGTCTTGGCTTACTGCTTAAAGGGATACTGTAGGGGGGTCGGGGAAAATGAGCTGAACTTACCTGGGGCTTCTAATGGTCCCCCGCAGACATCCTGTGTTGGCGCAGCCACTCACCGATGCTCCGGCCCCGCCTCCAGTTCACTTCTGGAATTTCTGACTTTAAAGTCAGAAAGCCCCTGCGCCTGCACGCCCGTGTCCTCGCTCCCGCTGATGTCACTAGGAGTGTACTGCACAGACACAGACCATACTGGGCCTGCGCTCTGCGCTCTTGATGACATCAGCGGGATCGAGGACAGGGCAATGCAGGCGCAGTGGTTTTCAGACTTAAAAGTCTGAAATTCCAGAAGTGAACCGGAGGCGGGGCCGGAGCATCGGTGAGTGGCTGTGCCAACACAGGATGTCTGTGGGGGACCGTTAGAAGCCCCGGGTAAGTTCAACTCATTTTCTCCTGACCCCCCTACAGTATCCCTTAAATCATGGGATGGGGAGGCGCATGCGCGGCGCTGGCGTGACTGGATGCAGTCCCGCTGAGCTCCGTGTCTGACCGGGAACTAAACGGCACAATACTGCACTTATAGCCGTGCTCCACTCCCTGCTGTTGACTCAGAGCACCTGGGATATGACAGAGTCGAAGAAGACCAAAAAAAAGAACAAAGGTAACCCCCACGAGGGTCCACTACCGAAGCTACTTGCTCGCCAGCAAAAAGACAAGGCCCCAAAGATGGCCGCCGCGCCTGACTCTCATGAAAACGAGAGCGCATCGGAGGACTCCCTTCATCAGCCCTGCTCCTCTCAGAGCTCCCAGAGGCCGGACAACTCGGCCCTGCTTAACTCCATCCAGAAAATGCTCAAGAAGGAGCTAAATGCTGCGGTTTCCGCCATTAATGCCCACATCCAAGAGCTCGGAGGCAGAGTCCACGAGGTGGAGCAGAGGCTTGATTCTTATGCGGACTCACTGAAAGAGGATAAACGCAGACTAGACGCCCACGATACCCGCCTTGACCAGATGGAAGCCAGACAAGAGGATCAGGAAAACCGGGCGCGCCGCTCGAATATTAGAATTAGAGGGCTACCTGAGTCCTTCACAGATTTGCGTGCAGTGGCACTTAATCTCTTCGCAGCCATGTTGCCGCAGGTGGACAAGGCCATGTTCCGGTTCGATAGGATCCATCGAGCCCTTGGGAAACCGCGCAACCCCAACCTACCGAGGGACGTGGTACTTAAGTTTCATTACCATGAAACGAAGGAGCAAGTTATGGCGGCTGCACGCGTGCAAACCTCACTGCCAGGAGTACCGGACACGGTACAACTCTACGCGGACCTTTCGCCGCTGACCCTGCAAAAAAGAAGGACCCTCCGCCCGATCACGCAAGCTTTGATTTCAGCTCAAATCCGCTACGCGTGGGGCTTCCCTTGTGCTCTCCTCGTCACGCTGCAAGGAACCAGCCACAGAATCACCAGTCTGGAGGAAGGCAAGCTTTAGAGTACAGATTGAATCACCTGTGGAATCCCCCCATGTCCAGAGGCCTGAGAGGGTTTGGCAAACTGCAGGAAGCAGACAGGGATCAGCTCCTACTTCACCATCAACCTCCTCGAGCTAAGTATCTGGGGAACTTTACACTTTTGTTCTAGATAACCAAAGGTTTATTATATCTTCCCACTGGCCTATAACTTATATTATTTCTATGAGATGGTATTAACTCTGTCCTATGGATATGACTTTCATTAACCCCCCTCACCACACCTCCGCAGTGCCTTTGCAAACCATTTGTTCTATTGCGGAACCTGTCCTAATGCATCTACCATATCTCCTCCAATGGAACTTTATGCTACCTGTATCTTCTATGGAAGAGCCATGACAAGACTCTCCACCACCGCACATCATGTATCCCTTGAAGGGGCCTAGGAGGGGGGGAGGATCTGAAGGCCACACAATCTCTGAACTGACTCTGCTGCGTAGGCCTTATAATTGCAGCTCTCCGCTCTGCATTATGCATCTGTTGCTCTAGAGGATTAGCTCTGAACTTTACAGTTGCCATTAGGTCATAGATGATATTATTGCTCGGGTCTAGGCCTTATGATTGCAAATGTAAAAATGTCTCAAGAATAATGCAACTCGCCATGTAACTATTTACAATAACCTGGCCCGGGCAACACACTACAAAATGGGGCACTCCCTTCCCCTCCTTCCCTCTCTCCCCCCCATGTACCTTTTGTCCATTCCCTTCCCTCCCCGCTCCCATACCTTCACTCTCCCTACTCCCCCTATCCTTGCCCCTTCTACCCCTATCTATGAATACTAATTATTGCAACAGGCTAGTCCTCACTTTAACCGCATGGCTATTACCTACAAGGACATTTAGATGCCTTTCTCCCGGTCGGATTTTCATTGCTGTCCTCACTGATTGGCGGACTTGGGGGAGGAATAGGTGTTCCTTTCCTCCCACAACTCAGCCAGACTTCAACTGGAAACCTATCCGGTTGTGAAACAGAGGCTTTGACCTCTGTACTCTTGTTATTTGTATTATTAAGGTTTTTGTTTTTGTTTAAATGTTCATTATCTGCCGCTGCTCGCGCTGGGACATCCCGACTCATAACTCTATCTGAAGCTTTAGTACCTTTGACTTCATGGACTCTTTGAGGCTAGTATCTTTCAACATTAGAGGCCTCAATTCCCCAGCTAAACGTAGAAAAACCTTCATAACCCTATTACGACATAAACCAGACATCATCTGTCTCCAGGAGACACATTTTTCCGTAACGTCATGCCCTAGTTATTTTCATAAACACTACCTGACCACATATCATTCACAAGCCTCTAAAAAACACAGAGGAACCACTATTCTTATAAAAAACACGCTCCCACTAGTGGTTGGGAGAGTAGAATCAGACCCAGAGGGCCGATTCGTCATTATCAAAGGAACTCTTAATGACAAAAATCTATTTTTAATCAACTGCTACCTACCCCCTGAGAAAGCCTTCCATACTTTCTGTGAGATTCAGAAACAACTTGAGGTTGGTCCTAACACAATCTTCATATGGTGTGGAGACTTTAACTTTACCCTGAATGAGAAGCTTGACAAAGCTAAGCCCTCAAAAGACAAACTAACAAAAACCCAACGAACTAAGCTAACCACCCTACAAGAAAACAATTTCCTTGTGGATGTTTGGCGAGAACTCTATGGGGTCAAAAGAGGATATACTCACTATTCTGATATCCACAACTCTTATGCTAAAATAGATCATGTCCTGGTCACAACGTCCTTGGTCCCTTCCCTGCAATTCTTGAGACATATACCCACCAGTTTATCAGATCACGATATTCTCCTTCTCAGCATTGATCTGCATACCAAACCCTTTCTCCGCTCCTGGCGGAGGCTCAATGAGTCCTTGGTTATCAACCACACTACCAGGCAGGAGCTAGAAGAACATTTAGAACACTATTTTAACTCTAATGATATTGGTAATATCTCTCCAGTGACCCTCTGGATGGCTCACAAGGCCGTCATAAGGGGACATCTGATCAGAATGGCCAGCTCAATTAAAAAACGTTCATGTGAAGAACTGGATAACCTCCACTTCAAGCTTCTTCGCCTACAAAATATACATCATCAGAGTCCCTCTCTTTTTCTTCTCAAACAGATTAGGGACACTCGAGCCCAACTCGATGTTCTCTTGGCCAAATCCGCTGAGAAAACACTGAGGTACATTAAAGCAAGTTACTATAGATATGCTAACAAGCCTGACTCCTGGCTTGCTAGAAAGCTGCGGAACCAGCAACGGATAAACAATATACATAGAATCAGGACCACCTCTGGCAAGGTTACAAGTGACCCGGACGTGATCTATGAGGCCTTTCATAAGTATTACTCCAATCTCTACGATACCAAACCCACAGCTCCCTCAGATGACACTCAGAAGTTCCTTGCATCTCTAAATCTACCTACTCTCACCTTAGATGCCTCTAAGTCCCTAAACAAAGTGTTCTCGGAGGAGGAGGTGGAGGACACCATCAAAAAGCTCAAGCTCCACAAATCCCCAGGCCCAGATGGTCTCAGCGCTATCTACTATAAAAAATTCTCTGCAACCATTATACCCTACCTGACCAAATGTTTAAACACACTAAGACTCAAGCCGTTAAACTGCCCAGAATTTCTTGATGCGCACATAACCATTATCCCCAAACAGGGCCGAGACCCCTTATGCGTTAAAAACTATAGGCCTATAGCCCTCCTTAACCAAGATTATAAAATTCTGACTAATATTTTAGCCACGCGCCTCAACAAACTTCTGCCAGCTCTAGTCCAACGGGACCAGGTGGGCTTTGTACCCCACCGCCAAGCGGCTGATAACATTCGCAAAACCCTTGGCATATTGCACCATGCTTCCAAATCAGGCCACCAATTGGTTACTTTAGCCTTAGATATCGAAAAGGCCTTTGATACAATCTCATGGTCCTTTATGTTAAATGTTCTTGCTAAAGCTGGTGTGTCTGGGCCCTTTATTCACCTAATTCAACAACTCTACTCCAACCCCCATGCACGCCTAAAACTTCCGAGCACCTCCTCTACCCCAATACCAATACGGAGAGGTACCCGCCAAGGATGCCCTTTGTCACCTGCCATATTCGCTTTAGTAATGGAGCCCTTGGCAGCAGCGATACGCCATAATCCTGACATCCAAGGCTACACAATAGGGAAAGCTGAATACAAATTAAGCTTATTTGCGGACGATGTCCTCCTGACTCTCACAAACCCAGTCATATCTTTCCCTAACCTACTTAAACTCCTTAAACAATTCGAGACAATGTCCGGTCTCAAGCTGAACCTTGACAAGTCGGAAGCTATGTTTAGCAATTTTGCCAGGGGTATGGGTGAGCATATTAGTGGCATCTTTAGGTTTCAGCATAGACCACACTATATAAAGTACTTAGGAGTACATATACCCAGTGACACCTCCCAGGTCTATAAGTGGAATTACTCCCCTTTGCTCAAGGCCCTTAACGACCTCCTACTCTCCTGGATGAACTATAATGTGTCTTGGGCGGGTAGGGTCACAGCTGTTAAGATGACCCTCCTGCCCAAGATTACGTATTATTTTCGCACCCTTCCAGTTGATGTACCTAAACGATCACTAGCCCCACTCCAGACTCAGATCTTCAGATTTATCTGGGCTAAAAAAAAAACAAGGATCAAACAGAACACTATGATGCTCCACAAAAAAGAGGGAGGTCTTTCTGTCCCAAACCTATATAAATATTATTTAGCAGCGCAGCTTTCAGTATTACCATCACTCTATGCTTGAACTCATGCACCACGCTGGGTTGACCTGGAAAATAATCTATTATATCCTATGAGCTGGAAGGGGGTTTTGTGGTCAAAAGGTTTGGGCATCAACACAATAAAGACGATGTCCCCCTTTACATATCACTCCCTACAGATATGGAAGAGGGTTAGATATAAATTTAACCTCCAATCACTACCTTCACGATTGGTGGAGTTTTTGGGGAACCCAGACTTTCTGGCTGGGCTTGACAGGACCTCGTTTGCCTGGTGGGCTCGGAAGGACTTAGCAAGCCTTCATAAAATTTTAATGAAAGGCGTCACTCCAACTAAAAATATTTTATGTCAAATTCATAATATTCCATTTGCCGAGTCCTTTAGGGCCCACCAGCTATACCACTTACTTGCATCCTTCATCAGGCCTGGACAGGAAATCAAGGCAACCTCCTTTGAGCTTGTATGCCTGGCAGACCCCCTGCGTAGGGGCATTTTATCACTATTATACTCAATCTTTAACTCCAGTCCCCAGAACACTAAATTCCATTTCCAGATTGAATGGGAGAATGATAATAATGATTCATTATCCGACGATCAGTGGACACAGTGTTTTGATACCCTTTCAAAAGGGAGTCTCTGTGTAATAGATATGGAGGTTGCCTTGAGAGTACTACATAGGTCATACCTGGTCCCCAGGAAGCTCCACTTAATATACCCAGACCGGTCTGACTTGTGTTTTAGAGGATGTGTTCTCACAGGTTCCTTCTGCCATATTTGGTGGTCCTGTCCCATAGTGGCTAAGCTTTGGAAGAGAGTCATTGCTAAGATCAATTCCGTTCTCTCACTTCAATTACAATTAAATCCAGCAATTTGCCTCTTGGGTCTTCAGCCTGATTAGCTGCCTCACGCTCAGCATAAGCTAATACAGTTCATAATGAACGCAACTAAGACCTATATTGCATCATGTTGGTTCAAGCAGACTCTTTCCTTTCAATGCGTACTTTCCCGCATCCACACCACTATGCTAAATGAAAAAATCAAGGCTAATCTGTGGGACAGGAACACCCACTTTGACAAGATATGGCAGCCATGGATCCAACACGCCCTATCTCCTGGGGTCCGAGGCTCTCTACAACGATTTTGAGTCCTAATGATCTGATCCATTTTATATAAATAACCTCACAACTGGGGTGGGGGTGTCCTGGTGCGGGCGGCGCAGAGAGTTTTGTTATAGTTAAAATTAATTAGTTACTTTGTTTTCGCACCAAGCATTAGATCAATAACACCTGTGATTGGGGCTTTATCTATTTCCATCATTTTCAGATGGCACTAAATGCCAGTGACTCCAGCTCAAATTAATGAATGACACTGATCTATTACAATGGCCTTGAGACTTACTATTGTGTAAAGTCCCCAATCTCAGACTCTCTATGTGTTACCAATATACAGATAAGCTTTATATACTTTGTATTATGAGCTAACCTTATATACAACCTTGTATCTCCCTTTGAAATGTACGCCTTGTATGATTCTATTGCTAATTAATAAAAAAGTCTTTGAAACTAAATCATGGGATGGTTATTTACATCACATAATGTGAACATAACAGCGGAACCCTTCAGTACAGGAAGTGCTCTCTTTACTATTTCACATAAATAAATTCATTTGGACATTATGGAGTTAAATTGTACCTGAGCTGGCTGAAAAAAAACCATGATACATGCCTGAAGCTTCCTCCAGCCTCCTATCAGGCCGATGACTCCCTCGCCATCCACCTGGGCCACCTCGATCCTTCAAAAGCCTGCACGGTAAATCTGCTAGTTGGGGTGAGTCTATGCATGCTGGGAGCATTCTGCGCCTGTGCAGTAGTACAAAACACTCGGGGAGACTGTGGTGGGCGTGTGTGCGCAGCTACGGGATTTACCATGCAGGCAATAGAAAGATCAAGCGACCTTGTAGGACAGTGAGAGAGCCATGGGGCCTGAAGGGGCCTGGAGAAAGCCCCAGGTATGTCTATTTTTTTTCCCATCTCAGGTTTTCTTTACAATGTCTGGTGACTGGGGTAAGTAGAACTGGAATTCCTGGAGAGCAGCAGGCACTTTATTGTTGCCCAGTGCTGCAATTTTGGTGCCATAATTTTGCAATTTTTTTCTGCATCAAGTCCTCCATCCAGGTGAGAATCAGAATGTAGTGAGCTGGTAACGGTCAAAAGGACATTTTAATTTTACCAGAAAAAAATCATTATGCTAAACAATCTCAAAATATTTCCTTGATTGAAGAAAAAGCCAATGAATAGAAATATTTCCCTTATTACTAGAGTGTACAGAATGTTCCTAACAATTATTATAACAAGAAGGGCAACCCTGCACTCCTGACAGGTTAGCCAACAATTTTATACTTTGGAGTGCTCGAGGTTAAATGGGGTGGATGACGTCAGCCACAATGCAAATCCATAGAGAGTAAGCTGACACCTCCTTTAATTGTATGACATTTATTGTGATGAATAAAACAAAGCCAATGTTTTGAGACCCCGCAGGGTCTCTTTTTTAAGGTATGATGTTCTTGACAATAAGCAGACGAGCTGGCAATAAACTCCAATGCAGTAGGAGTGCGGACAGGGTGAGTTCATCTCCAGATACCTGCTCAACCATTCAAACCAACTGGCAAGGGTTGGTGTGCAAAGCACCAAGAGTATCCAGGCCGTGCCTTTCTACTCCTTCCTCTCCCAGAAGTCTGACATCTGAAGGAAAGAGGAACAGATAAGGACCAGTGGCTGCAGCAGCATTAGGGAATGGGATGTCATTACATAGAATGTTGATGGCAGAAAAGAGGGGGCTGTCATAATGCCACTGCTTTTAAGCTGTGCAGACTGCAGAGTTTTCTACAATGTTTGTGCTTTGTGAGCAATGTTCAGAATGTATCTGTCCTTAGGTGTGTGTTTGATCATGGATGTTAAAATGTGTATGCATGTGATTGCATGTGGGTTTGGATCTGTACGCAGCATCCCAATATGGAAAGCTATCAACTATTCCCTGACCGTTTAATGATTAGAGATGGTTAACATTAGTGAACTGTAATTTTATATTCCATTTTAGGCTTTAGGCCAAATTTCAAGTTACATTTTGACTTCTGTCTTTTCCAGCTGAAATCCATTGAAGTTTATGTCATTATCATACTGGCTTAATTGCAAAGTGGCCAAATGGAAGAAGACAATTTGGTTGCCAGACACTAGTGGACAAAATGGGCGCCAGCATTGACACCAATATAAAGTCGCAGCAAGCAGGAGCCGAAGTGGAAATTTGAGCACCCGATAACATATATCATATTTTGTATAAACCTACAACAAAAATATTAGCTTTGCAATATCTGATACTCTTCATTTTGTATATTGTATAAACTTACATTAACTGTATATACTGGAATATAAAACAATGTTTTAATAAGCTTTAAGTCTTATGTCTCGATTTAGCCATATCCTAAAAATTACCCCTCAGTACCTGTATTTCAATGGGTGCCTATGGGAGAGCTAGAAAAATTCATTTTTGCAGTGATTGGGTATTTCAATGAGTGCCTATGGAAGAGCATAAAAAATTGTGAAGCCCAGAAAATTGTGGGGTTTTTTTGTGGTTATTGGCATTGGGAGACAGTTGAGGTTAGCCATGGTGGGTTAAGTTTAGGCATGTGGGAAGTGGTTAAGGTTAGACGTAGGGGTGTGTGGTTAAAGTTAGGTGTGTGGTGGGTGGTTAAGGTTAGGCATGGGGGGGGGGGTTAAGGTTATACACGGGGAGGGGGTGGTTAAGGTTAGGTGTTAGTAGTAGAAGGTTTCAGTTGTTAAATAGGGTTGTATATAGCTGTAATGAAATATAGGTATTTTTTACTTCGTCATTTGCACAGAAATAGTAGGATATTGGTAAATTTACTGATATTTTACTATCAGGTTTTCGGGTGCCCAAATTTACTCTGTACCCTTTATGCATGTATGCACCCCAAATATGCTTTTGTCACCAAGTTGGCTGTGGAGGTCCCTTTTGGGAAAATATCACATTATTATTTTAAACAGACCTTGGCCCTTTTTTAACTTTTCTCCTCAGAAAACATCAGAAGATGTTTTCACAGCTTATTTACACAAGTGGTTTTGGGTCACCCCAAGCTGCTTGGTTACTCTGTTATCTACAGAATATATTTTAACATCTAGCAAATAAAAAGTACTATAAGTAGATAATAAAAGTAATACCGAACATAAGTGAAAGGATATGTAGGTATATATGTATATATATATATATATATATATATATATATATATATATATATATATATATATATATATATATATATATATATATATATATATATATATATTAGTATATAGTATAGTATATACTATATACAGTGTGATATTAGGGTGTCTTCAGAACACCCAGTCTCACATCTGTGCAGGAAAACACTGGCTGTATGAAACCTAGAATAGGCAAATTCTCTCTGGGCAAATCCCCTGAATATCCCTCGAGTAACTGTATGTTCATAAATAACATATTTCCCCGTGATCATTGAACTGTGCTATTTCTTGTAATTCACATGACTTTCTGTAATTATGGTGACATATGATGATATACTGCGCATGAGCAAAACCTGTATTGAGGAGGATATAAGGAAAGCAACTGAAGTAAAGAACTAGCATAATGTGTGCTCACATCTTCTGTGTCTGTGTGTTCTGTTAACCATTTTATGTCCTGGCGCCAGGAAATGAAGTAGTCTAAAGCATCTGATATCTGACAAGGCCGTGACATGAACTTACATAGAAACCACTCCTTTCAATAGGTAGATTTGAAACAACCAATTTTGAGTACTTTTTTGCTTGCTTGCAGCAGGAAAACTTTTTTATTCATAAGGTGTAAAAAATTATCCCATGAGAAAACTGTGGAAAATGAGTGAATTGAATAATATATTTTAGATTTACCAAAAATTGTATTGAGAATTTTTGGTAAGAAAGCACATTTTTAAACTTGGCTTAGAGTCAGGCTGTAGCAGTTTTTAGCTTATTTATTACCCAAACTTAAATCTACACTTTTTTTCCCTTTAAGTCAACTGGTGAAACTTGTAATAACACATTTTAAAAAATGAGCAATTTTGGGACTCCCCAAACACTTGTATCTTTACTTTTCCTCCGATTCAGGCCAAAATTCCAAAAATAGGGGATTAGGGATAGTAAGCATAGGGATCCACCCCTTAGTAATACCAACCCTCATGACCTGCAAGACTGGGATACACTCCAAAGTTATGGATATCCTATGTGTAACTATCCAAGGTTACTAATTTCTCCAAATAATCAGAAAGATTTTCTATTGAAGTTTGTTTATAACTCTTCCATTAGATTGATGTTAAGGAATGATTTTCATATTCAATTACAGAGCAGAAGTGATGCATCATAGTAGTTACTGCTGCTAGCCTTCATTTAGAGCTTCCATCCCAGTTACAGCTGCTGATGGTAATCTCCGGTGGGCTCGGAAAAGAGCTTACAGAGTCAGCCTCTGCTTTCTGTGGTGCTGTGCATGCAGCCCCATCTCATCTTTATTTGGATATTTGAGTTCAACCAAAATGAAAAGTTAATATATATAGCCTTTGAGTCTTTCAGGACAATATTAATATGTTTATGTAATCAGTTTCTATAAATAGTAATGATAAAAAAGTAAATAAACCAAACAATATCAAGTTACTGTAGAGACATTGCTTTTCCATGCATATTTTTAGCTGTAAAAAAACTGCTAAATGGCACACAACCAAATGATATTTAAACATTTTCTTCAAAGCAATATTGAATGATTCAAGTAATGCTGTGAATTTCACACTAAGTTGGTAGCAGTAGAAAGTAAGCAGCATGTGCTAAGATGAGCCTGAACCTGCCATCTGTCCACTTTTAACAATTTGGCTTCAAAAATTAAATTGTACCTTTAGAACTTTCACTTAGGATTTGTGAGCATTTGAGAAATAAATAAATATATAGTGATGTAAGTAATTTACATATCATAGAAAATGTGTGTAAATCGGAATCAATATGTTCTCAAGCAAATCACATTATACTATTTGTTTTGCATAATGTGTTGTGTTGTGCCATGCTAACTGAGGTGACATAAATTAGAATTACAAATAATAAGCTTGAATTTCAGTAGCTGGTTGGTCATTTGCATCAGGCAGCATTGACTTTTTTTATATGAATATAAGATTCACTCTATTATTAGAGATGGCCCGAACCTCCGATTTTAGGTTCATGAACCGGGTTCGCGATCCTATCGCGAAAGTTCGGTTCGAGCGAACTTTCGCGAACCGCAATAGACTTTAATGGGGAGGCTAACTTTGAAAACTAGAAACATTTATGCCGGCCAGAAAAGTGATGGAAAAGATGTTTCAAGGGGTATAACACCTGGAGGGGGGCATGGCGGAGTGGGATAGATGCCAAAAGTCCCCGAGAAAAATCCAGATTGGACGCAAAGCAGCGTTTTAAGGGCAGAAATCACATTGAATGCTAAATTGCAGGTCTAAACTGCTTTAAAACATCTTGCATGTGTATACATCAATCAGGGAGTGTAATTAATGTACTGCTTCACACGGCAAACAGCTGTTTGTGTAGTGACGGCTGTGCTGGACTGGTGCGCACCATGGCCAGAGTGCAGGCCATGGCGGTTTTCAAGCCCATATGGTCGCCGGGCTGTGGTAACTCAATGATAGAACAACAGTGACTGTCCAGCTGATCAAATCTGGTCTGTCCACAATGAAGCAACAACCTTATTATCTTTGGTGTGCCACCCCCCGTGACACTCATATAGCCGGCGGTCATTGCTTCATTGTGATACGCAAGCCCCTTCACTGCGGCAAGCGACTTAGTCTTGGGGCAGGCAACCAGTCACACAGCGTGCAGGCAGAGATGCTGTGTGTGGGGACTGACTTAGTCTTTGGGCGGGCAGTAGCCCTCTGAGATCCATGCCTCATTCATTTTGATAAAGGTGAGGTACTGAACACTTTTGTGACTTAGGCGACTTCTCTTTTAGTGCCAATGCCTCCAGCTGCGCTGAAGGTCCTTTCTGACAGGACGCTTGAGGCAGGACAGAAGTTGGATGGCAAATTGGGACAGGTCTGGCCACAGGTCAAGCCTGCACACCCAGTAGTCCAAGGGTTCATCGCTGCTCACAGTGTCTACATCCACACTTAAGGCCAGGTAGTCGGCTACCTGGCGGTCCAGGTGTTGGTGGAGGGTGGATCCGGAAGAGCTAAAGAATGTCCACATGTCCGACATCACCATGAGATCGCTGGAGCATCCTGTCCTTGCCTGCGTGGATATGCGAGGATTACTGGCAGTGGTACCTTTATTGCGTTGTGCTGTGACATCACCCTTAAATGCATTGTAAAGCATAGTTGTCAGCTTGTTCTGCATGTGCTGCATCCTTTCAGCCTTCTGGTGAGTTGGTAACATCTCCGCCACTTTGTGCTTATACTGAGGGTCTAGTAGCGTGGCCACCCAGTACAGCTCATTCGCCTTGAGTTTTTATATGGGTGTCCCTCAACAGGCTGGACAGCATGAAAGACGCCATCTGCACAAAGTTGGATGCAGACGTACTATCCATCTCCTCTTGCTCTTCTTCAGTGATGTCAGTTAAGTCCTCCTCCTCCCCCCAGCCACGAACAATACCCCCAGCGACGCCTGCTGCGGTTGTTCTTCTGCCGCCGCCTCCTCCTCCTCCTCAGAGGAGGAGGAGCTCACAATCTAATACCTGCCACCATTTTGTGGGAGAGAATGCTGGCTAATGTGTTTTTATTGTGGGAACATTTCCTATTCACTTTTTTAACCACTTTATCCACCACTACAGTATATCTATTTCCTCTGTGACTTCATCTAAGCCATGAGGACGGAGATATACGTCTTGTAGCTGAAGCAGTGCTGTGCAGGATTGGGCTTGTTCCTGTGCCCATCTTTGGCACTATCTGATGCAGCACTAATTGGTGAAAAGGAATATATGTTCCTTGAACTAATACGATTGATTTTTACCATTAAAAATAGTTTTATTTCCTTAGTTCATAGTGAAAAATACACACTGTAGCATTATTTCAGAATCAAATATCTTCACCATAAATTGTGACAAGAACATAATCTAAGTTTTGTGTTAAAAGGTAGAAATAGCTGAACATAATTTGTGTTTTTTATCTACATTAGTGCTTTCTTTTTTTAAACTGGAATTGGTAAAACTGAGAAATAATGTAGTGTATGCTCGGTGTGTATTCGACCCCACAAGTGGGGCTTGCACTCTTTTGCAGGTAGGGACTAGTCTGTTTTTAAGTAGCGCTGCTCATTTCCTTGCTATGTACTATTTTAATTCGTTTTTGGTCAGCTGCTCCCACTTAACAGCCATGCTTTTGGTGTATATGCAGAGCTTCTGTTTGGGTTCAAGGTGCGTTTGTAGTTCCTGGGGGGCTCAGTGCATCTCTGATTGGAGGCCATTCGGAGGCGGCCTGGTGTTGCGCTGATCCACCTTTTGCGCAATTGTTGATTTTTCAATTTCATTTGGTAGCGCACCCAGGCTATGCATATACATAGGTTAGGATTTAGTTAGTGTTAGGCCCCTCCCATGGAGGATTGACTTCTTCGCAGTGGGAGGGACGAGTACTTAATAGGTTGCATGCAAGCTGTTACAGGAAACCAACATCCTCCTCCAGTGGTAGACAGGTCATGTGTATGCTCGGTGTGTATTCGACCCCACAAGTGGGGCTTGCACTCTTTTGCAGGTAGGCACTAGTCTGTTTTTAAGTAGCGCTGCTCATTTCCTTGCTATGAGAAATAATGTGTTTTTTCTATTTCTTTCCTCGTTTTCCAATTAAAAAGCATAAAAAACAGAATTGATTGAAGGAAAAAATGCCATACAATGAAGCCTAGTTTGTCGTGAAAAAAAAAATATATATTTCATTTAGGTGTCATAAGTGTGGATGAAGTTATTGCTGATTAAATAGGGACCTAGCTAAAATGTAAAAACTGCTCTGGTCCATAAGTGGGAAACAAGGTCTGGATGCGAAGTGGTTAAGGGTTACTTTACTCATATCTGCTTAGGAAAAAGGTGCCCACTGACTTTGGGTTGCACTCTTACTAGGAAATTTTCATTGGCCACACTCACTGCATTTTATGGGCATGCCCACTGCATTTTGTGACCACACCCACTTTTGCCAAGCTGCACACCACCAATGTTCTGGGGGGCATCATAGGTCTGAGGTGCCTAGGACAGCCCGAACCCTAAATACAGCCCTGCCGGGGGTGGAGAATTAAGGTTTGCTATAGTGGGTGGGTGATTATCCAGGCATGATGGGTGGTTAAGTTTAGCCATGGGGCATTGTTATAAATCACCTTTTTGTATCGACACCAGCAACTTCTTAGGCCCCGTTTACACTTAATCAGTTGGTGTGCGTTAGTGCGCGTTGGTACGCGTTTTTTCCATAGCAGTGCATTGGGAGGAAGATTTCAGTTAAAACGCGTTAAGTGTAAAAGAGGCCATAGGAAAACATGGACTTTACTTTGAAAATCAGTTTTCTTTCAGCTATAAC
Organism: Hyperolius riggenbachi; assembly: GCF_040937935.1. Lineage (NCBI taxonomy): Eukaryota > Metazoa > Chordata > Amphibia > Anura > Hyperoliidae > Hyperolius > Hyperolius riggenbachi. The sequence goes on from NC_090646.1 coordinate 425,077,958, forward strand.
TGAGAGCAACTGATTAAGTGTAAAAGGGCCCTTAGAGTTGCACCTCACAGACTGTGAGATAACTTGACTCTCCACACAGCAAGCATTATAGGAGATAGGCCGTTCTCAAACGTTTTCAAAGTACAAGGAGTTTATTCAATACACAGATATACAGATACAGTTCGTCATATCTTAGCCAAGCAGATTCTTCTTTAAGTCCCTTTGCGTTACAAGCTCTTGGTCACCTTCCTGTTGAAGGTAATCAGGTCATCTTCTTTCTATTCTAAGTTACATCTAACTAGGTACATACAGCATACATTATATCAGCTTACATAAAGAAAGGAAATAATTATGGTTCCAGTCAGTAGAAGTCAGTAGATGGAGAGCGTGAAAGTAAGATTAAGAATGCCCTCCGCTGGCCCATCCGGCCCTTTAATACTGACTAGGAAAGAGTTAAATGTGACCTCATCTGAGCCCTCCCCCAGAACCGACTATTGGCTTAGACCCCACGTGGTGTCTTAATACTCACACTATGGGGTTACCAACAGAGGGTGTCTCTGAAACAACTATACACACATAAAGGCTGGAAAGCCGAGGGTTTGTGGTTCTCGAAACAAGAAGTAAAAATCGAGATCAAGCCACATTTCCAGGTGACAAAGAGGGTGGGGAAAGCGATCCAGAGGGAGGGAAAGCCAACACAGGGAACCCCATTCTCACTAGTGTTGGGCGAACACCTGGATGTTCGGGTTTGGGTCCGTTCGCCGAACATGGGCCAGATGTGCGGCATGTTCGGCCCGAACCCTGAACTCCCCCGAACATCCCGCTTTTGGGGGCCCTATGGGGTCGTAGGCATAAGGGGGGAGCATGCCCCGGTCGCTGGGGGGTCGGAAATTCCCCCCACCCCCTCCGCTAGCGCTCCCCCCTCTGCCCGCTTCCCCATACAAAAATTTTGCGTAAAGTTCAATAGTACCTTCAGTGGCTGGCTGGCACTGTGGTGTGAGTGAGTAGGAGGAGTCCGAGTAGGACGCGTTGAGGCCGGGCAGCGGGCGGTTCAGCGGTAGTACCCTTGTGGTACTCTGACCTCACGTCCTCTGCATACGAGGGTACGTGTCACGCGTACCCTCGTATGCGTCATCACGTAGAGGACGTGAGGTCAGAGAAAGGGCGGAAGTACCACAAGGGTACTACCGCTGAACCGCCCGCTGCCCGGCCTCAACGCGTCCTACTCGGACTCCTCCTACTCACTCACACCACAGTGCCAGCCAGCCACTGAAGGTACTATTGAACTTTACGCAAAATTTTTGTATGGGGAAGCGGGCAGAGGGGGGATTGCTAGTGGAGGGGGTGGGGGGAATTTCCGACCCCCCCCCCCCCCCCCCCCGCGCGACCGGGGCATGCTCCCCCCTTATGCCTGCGACCCCATAGGGGGCAGAACAGGGGCCCTGTTCGGCCTGTTCGGCTGGGCATTGAGCTGTTCGGGCGAACCCGAACTAAAAAGGCCGAACACCATGAGGTGTTCGGCCGAACTCGAACATCACCCGAACAGGGTGATGTTCTGCAGAACCCGAACAGTGGCGAACACTGTTCGCCCAACACTAATTCTCACTACACGGGTCACAACAGGGGACAATATTACACAGTCCATATGCAGCCACTTATCCTCATGCTAGTTGGGTAAGTGAAGAAGTACTCTTAACCTTCCTGGCGGTAAGCCCGAGCTGAGCTCGGGCTATGCCGCGCAGGAAGATAGCTCAGCCCCTGGTGGCACGATTTGCTCAGTTTAAAATGCTGTATGCGCAGATAGCACTTTGCTAGCCGCGCGTACAGCTCGATCGCCGCCGCTCTGCGGCGATCACCCGCACGCAGCGGCACAAGAGGGCCCCCCGCCAGAGTCCTGCGCTGCCCGGACCAATGAGTTCCGGGCAGCGCTATGGGCTGGATCGGAGGCGTCTGACGTCAGGACGTCGGCTGACGTCCATGACGTCATTCCGATCGTCGCCATGGCAACAGGAGAAGCCAAACAGGGGAGCGCGTTATATACACGTTCCCCTGTTTGCTATTGATGCTGGCGATGATCGCACTAGAGGGACACATGCGCCCTCTAGTGGTGTTTCATGTAGCTACCACTCTGGTAGCTTTACATGAAACAAAATTTTTTTTAAAAAAAAAAAGGATTTTTGCCTAAATGGCAAAAAAAATTAACCGCCAGGGAGGTTAATTGAAAGATTGCAGAGAGTACAGGCTTCCCGACCTCAGGTACACATGTTGCCTCAGGACATAAGGGGGGAAGAGGTCCAATCAGGACAGTTGGGGACATTTTTTGTCAGGGAGATGCTAAAAGATCCTGTACAACTGAGATTGGACAAGGAGAGGTTTATCGATGTTTCAGGAGAAGGATCTTTTGCATGGAAGCTTCGAGATGTTTGGGTGAACAAATGGAAAGGGTGCAACACTTCTTTAGGCACCGCCACTTCCTTAGTTCCCACCTCAACACATGTCTTACACCATGACCTGAGAGGTCAACATTTAGATGGGGAGGTGAAACAAGGAGAGTTGTCCTCATGCGAGCAATTCTCACAGAGGTACCTGTGTTTGCTGGGGCAAGTCAAATTTAGTGAAGAAGCCTGCTGGCTCAATAACACAGAATGCGAGGCTACCATTCAAAAGATCCGCCCTGAGGCCAAACCAATAGTTCCGGTGGCTGAAGGAAAGGTTTGTTTTTTAAACATAATGTCTAATGACACATTCAAGGTACATTTTCATAATTGTTCCGATCAGGTAGATTTTTCGAGAGGAGCTTATTGTATGAGCGGAGATCCCATATGGATCAAGTCATCCAAGTTTGAGGACGTCATTCCTTCAATTGTTAAGAGAACTCTAAAGTTCAAAACTTCAGGGGGAGTTCCCATCCTGAAAGATAACACGACATGGGACAAATGGGAACAGGTTTTGACCCAAGACGACCACACTTTGTTACAATGGTTAAAAAAACAGAACACTAAGTTAGAGGTAAGATTTCACCATGATCCAAGTGATCTTAACGAGGTACAATACAAAAATAAGGAGGTGAGTTCCAGTCTGACCTGGTGGAAAAGGTTTCCAACAATGTTCCAGGGACACTTGGACGGGGCCTCTGCAGTTCAAAATTTCTTCCTACACCCACTGGTCGTTGTGACGGGGATGACAACTTTGGGCATCATTATCCAGGTGAGGTTGTGTGTTAAATTACGCAAAACAAATTAACCTGGTCAAGAGATTGGTGCCTCATAAACAATCTCATGAACCAATATTTCCAAATTAAGGGATAAACAATCAACATAGGCCATATTTACAAAATATGGCCTATGTTGATTGTTCTCGTAGTCCATTTGTCTGGGGCAGTGTAGGCCTGTGGCCTTCCTTCAGGAACATGTTCTCAGTATCTGCTTGCATCATCTGCTTCAAGCAGACACTGAGATGCTTCTGCCTGCATCTTTGAAAACTCTTTAAAGATATACTCTGCGAACAAGCCTTTTACCTAAAACTCAGTCCAGATAACTGAGGCCTACTTAAATTATAACAGGCATCAATAGTTGGACCATTCAGACTGAGAATAGGGTTATTTTTAGCTTTTGTAAAATATTGGTATGCATTACGGATATTTTATTATTGTCCCCTCCACTGTAATAGTAAATGTACTGATATTCTACTGCTGGGTTTTCTGGGTGGCCAAATTTCCCCAGGTCCTTTTTACATGTATGCTGCAACACTCTCCACAGGGGTACACATACACTTGGGTGATAACGGGTGGAGGTCTGTCAAGTCATCAGTTGTTGGGAAATTGAATGCTTTTACCATCATGCACCTGATTGAGCTCTTGCTCTTGATGATCGAATTGCTCAAATATTGATTCCAAAATGTTGCAATGTATGGGCACCGTTAGGGGCCAAAAAATGGTTAAAAACTAGTAAAGACATGCATTCTTGTAATACATTTAAATTACAGGCTGGCTTGACTGTTCTGAACAACTGCAAATGTTAATCATGTGTGTTAATTACACCTATGACAGGGGCAAACCCAGGATTTTCAAGGGGGACATTTTTGAAAGGTCTCCCTCAGCCACGCACCATACAGTATAATAATATGGTAGGACATCATGCTGAGTACACATAATGCAATTTCCCATCCAACTGACAGAATCTGACAATTATTTCCTAAATGTCCGATCTGCTCCCGATTGACAATGGGATCGATCAGGAGCAGTTTGGAGATGAGGACAGCCGACATTGGTGATGAAGGGGAAAGTGAAGCTCTCACACAGCAGGGCACAGGGCTGTGCCCATACCTGACTCTGTTGAGTTCCCCAGAGCTGCTGCATACTATGTACACACCCTGCTGCTCCATCCACGGTTGCCATCTCATCCCTTTAAATACTGGCACATATGAATTATACATGCCTTGTGGCTAGTAGATGCAGTTTAAGCACTGATTATGTGTGAGTAGCCCCAGAACCTGTATAACTTAGTTGTGAACCTGTATAACTTAGATGTGTCTGTATTTAAATTGATGAGGTGGCAACCCTAGCTCCATCCAAAGTCAACTGTATCAGGGAAAGAAAGGGGGCAGTGCTGTGAGCTGCAGGATGCCTTCAGATATTCTGGTGTCTCAACTTGAGTCTGTCCTCAGACACTGCACCAGGATTGGTCTGAGGGGGGATTCTGGGCAGCTATAATCCCCCCCTGCGTTTGCCTATGTATGATTTAATATTAAACAAACATAGATTTAAAATGCATTTATTCTAAGCAGGAAATATGTCCATCTACAAATCAATATTTCATTTTTTGGAGTTGTGCCTGCTGGTTTTACTGGCAGTGTTTGTCAGTGCAAAAGCTCAAACGTTGTGCAGTGAGGATCATATGATGCCTCTGTGGTGTACAATGGGATTAATCACCATTCTGTCTATCATTTAAGATAATGGGTCCTGGGATTACTGTAATGTAAGATAATTGTTTACTATAGCCGTAAGAAAATAAACAACCATACTAATGAAATGAAAAAATGAAATATTCATTTCTAGACTTTTATATTTTTATACTAAAATTATGTTCTTTTAATGTAAGATTTCTTGTGCTAAATAATAAGTAAATATATAAATAAACACAATAAATAAATAGATCTAAAATGACAGTCTTTTTAAAAATGTTTAATCCATGCTGGGTACTTTTTAAGTAAAGCATTAAATAGATTAACTTTATTCACTTCTTTGGTGAACAGCCAACGAAATTCACAAGGATAATATCTCAACTTCATTTGATTTCTTTTTTTTTTTTTCATTTATTTACAAAATAAAGACAGGATCTTTTTTTAGATTTTGGTCTGAATTTCATTCACAAGCAATTTTGCTTCTGCGGTGTCGTGTTTGCAATTATCATCCACTGCACAGGTTAATGTAAATAGATTAGTCTGGGTTTAGCTTTTGTATTGAGCAGATTATTCCATAGCTCCATATGAAAGCTGCTTTGCACATCAACAAGTAATTTGGCATAACTGATTGTGACAAGCAATGTCTATACGGTGAGATACTGAATTGCTATTCGAGGCATGCTGAATATGTCATTTTCAGGGGAAATCAGCCAAGCAATGTGAAGAAATTTACAGATTGAGTTCTCATTCGGTACCTAAAAGGGTAATGCATGTGTTTTTTGTTTTATTTTGCAACCAAGGTTACCAGTCAGCTAATAAACACTGCACTGGAGTATAATTAACTAAAATAAAAACTTTATGAAAATTCATTGGATGTTTTAATTATTATTATTACTACTACTACTACTTCTATATATAGTGCCATCAAAAGGGATGTCCCTGTCTAGGAGAACTCATGGAGAAGCATGTGATCAGTTTGATCAGGTGATAGATTTGTAAGGCTCTGATTTGCTAGTCATGATCATGTGCTAAACCAGGAAGTCATCACAGCAAATCAGAACCCTTTCAAATCTATCAGTTGACCAAACTGATCAGATGGTTATCCATGAGTTCTCCTAGGCAGGCCTATTCCTAGCCATCAACATCTGTAATACTGTACAAATAATTAGTATTAAATACTACTACTAATAAGGTAACCGGAATTCTTAACTAACGGCATGCCTGAAGGGATAAAAGGGGCTGTTTTGGGGGGGTCACCAAGCCTCCAGTGATGTTCTGTAGCTCCTAGCAGGCTCCTATCGGCATTCTGGCTTTTTTGTACAGCTCCCAATGTGTCACATGACCTGAATCGGGTCAGGTGACATGCCGGGAGCCATACACGAAGGATGCCATAAAGCCACCAGGAGCCTGCCTGAAGCTACATGACGTTGCTGAAAAAGTATGTGGCTAATGTAGTCAGACGTTATTAAGAGTACCTGAACTGCATGCATGTTATCAATCCACGGCTTAAAACACTGGATGCATACGATCTGAAGGACAGATGTAATTCATTGTTTAAAAGGAAATAAACATGGCACCCATGATATACCGCTCACTTTAAAGCTTGTTTCTCATGTGTGAATTCCTGACAGATCCTTACTGGCGATTCAGTTCTAATGAATCATTTCTAAAATGTTTCCACATAATTGATAATAGCATCACTTGATTGCTAACAGTCAGAGTATTGGCAACATTTCACCTACAGCTAGAACACTCTAATCATTAGTGACAGAAAAAGATCATTAATTTATATGTAGCTGCGTCCTAAAAAATCTCTTCATTTGCCAGCAAGGGAATCTCTGGAGAATTCCTCCTCAAGGTGAAACACAAAAGGACTGCAAGCTTGGAACTAGAGGTGTGCATGGGGAATTGGATAGAGGAAAAACACAATAATGCATTTGTAGGACCACATTCCAATACTCCATGCATAACCTTACTCCATTACATATGTTCACCACTAATGCAGCATCACTTCAGTATTACCATGGGTTTGCCCTTGTCTCTATTCTCATGCACATCTACCATTTAGTATCCAGCTGAAATATAGGCAACTTTGTTGTATTACTGAACTTACATAGACAAAGGACTTGATTTACTTAGCCAAAGGTTTGCAAACTATTATACTTAATACCCGTGATTGCAAACACTAAGTAGGTTCTCATTACATTCAGCCTTGCATTCAGTGATTGCATTCTGCTGCTGTAATGTGGAGAGAATGGTGGTCTATCACAGCTCTCAATACACCGGGAACCATAATTGGTTCCGCTAAACTGAAGAAGAATTAGCTCATGCTTGTGGACATCTAACCATTCATCACCAAAGCTTACAATGGATTTTTGGCACATTTTTTAAATCATGTTCATGTGCAATCTGTTTAAAGAAATGTAAATCCTTTAGACATAGTAAGTAATCCCTTAACCAGCCATGGTGGTTGGAGGCCCAGCAGAAAAATGCCAATAAGAATGCAGGCCCACCGCCACAGTTATTATTATTATTACACATGGATTTCAGGGCTAGGAAGAACCTTGTAAGGGTTACACACATTCCTCCCTACTCCCCCATTCCAGTCTCACATAGCACATTTGTTCCGATGTTGAAGGACAAGGGGCTTTGTCCCCTCTCTGTCCCCTAAAAAGGAGATGGGTTACCAATACTGGGAAAAATTTGATTAATTAAGACATGCCCTTGGCTTTATGATGAAATCAGTAACTTTTGTAAAGACATTTTTGTCTCATAGATCTCAAAACACACGGGTAGCTGAGGAGAGTTGCAGCCACTTATAGCATATTCAGTAAATGTTTATTGACCATGAGTGTATAACATTTATTGGCCCATATGCAGTTCAACTTCTCCTGCATTGTCTTGTAGGTGATATTTTCACACCTTTTCAATAAAATGCCTTTTATATAGCCAGGAAGCAAGAAAATACTCCAAATCATTTTGACAGTACTTTTTGGTACTTTTTCATTTGCAAAGTGAAAAATTATTACATTAAATTCAGGATAAAAAAATAATTAAACTGTTAAATAGGGTCCATAATCTGCTACCTTTGGCATATTTAGGGGTAAGTAATATGTGAATGTGAATACTTAATGCAAAAATGTAAAATAATGCTGAGGTCCATGAATATGTTTATGTGGGCTTACAGGAAGCCTCGATGTACTAGAAATGTAAGTATTCCAGCTGCAGGATTTCTTGTGAATTTTCAGAGGTAGCTGTGATGAGAGCAGAAAGCAGGTCAGTGGTTCTTCTCTCAAACAAGAACTTTACACAAGAAGGAGGACAAAGAACATAAATTGAAGAGAATCTGTATGAAAACAAATGCCCCAGGAAGGAGGGTACACACCTCGGGAGGGGGAAGCATCTGGATCCTATTGAGGATTCCCCATTCTCCTCCGTCACACGGTGGTCTTGCAATGCCGCTTTAAAGGGCGGGCATGTAAATATTTATCTTCTCTGTTCCAGTGCAGGTGCAGTAGCGGCTCTCGGCTCAGAAATAGACGAAAATAGCTGATCCGTGTCAGGTCCGCTCTACTGCACAAGTGCAAGTCTCCTGCGTCTGCACAGTAGAGCGGACCCGACTGGAATCGGCAATTTCTGCCTATTTCCTAGCCGAGAGCCACAACAGTGCCCCCGCTGGAGCCAGAAAAGGTAAATGTAAATGCATTCGGAGGGCCAGAGTGAGATCACCGTGGAACGGAGGAGGACGGGAGAAGCCTCATTAGGATCCAGAGGTTTCCCACTCACGAGGTGAGTACCCCTCAGGGGCATTTTTTTGTACAGAGTCTCTTTAAGAAAAGAGGATATATTGTAGGAAGCAATATTATGATGATGGATTTAGTGAAAGTTATTTTTATGAAGTATGTGTCTTTTATTGCACTTAAATATTTTGTCTGTGTGTCTTTTTTTAACGTCTTGTAAAGGAGAGATCAGAAGATGACAACTTTTACTTATTTATCTTAATTGGGTAGGTAGTCTGTTTGCCCTTATTAAGGGCTGACTGTGTGGCACCATAAGTCACCCTATTCACTTACCTTATCTTTTCTTTGGGAAACATGGATGTGGAGCCCTTTGTGCCTCTACATGGGGACAAAATGAATTGCGAGAGCAAGTAGGAGGATTTTCTACCACACAACCCTTCCCCCTTGCAAGGAATCTCTCACAGTTTAAATCCATGCAGGCTAGTTTGGCTCAGTTTCCTGGAGTCTGACAATGTTATTTGCAATCTAAGATGTTACATTGTATATGTAATGTGTGCACCACATCCATATTGGTGTGATGTAAAATCAGTTTAATTCATATCCCTATAAAAATGTAGCTTTTGATCGGGATTGTTTGCACAGAAAAAAATGACTTTGTTTATATTTTCTTTTCAGGAGAGCTGGAGCTGCATTTGACTGCAGTTTGACTGCCAAAAAGAAAGGACTGGTCTATTAACCTAAATAATGAAAAACATATAAAGTGAAAAATTGTGAATACATCTGATTTCTAAAAAGGCTTGGTACTATATGTATATGTATGATTGTCAGGGGTTCTTTGAATAGGCCTCAACAAAACGGAACATCACCCTGTCGACAAAAAAGTTGTGGGACCTGCAGACACATTTACTCCACTGACAGGGTAACGATACGAGGTTCTCAACAGGAGTACAGAGTACAAGGCACATTTTCCTGTGGTTCCACCAATCTGGTATATCTGATCATGTGTGCTAAATGCCCCAATGTTATGTACGTGGGAGAAACTGGACAAACTCTGCACAAACGTATGAATGGACACAGGCACACTATTAATGATACAGAATCTGAACTCCCAGTTGCTACACACTTTCGGTCCAATGGACACAGCATGTATGATCTTCGTGTCACTGCCCTGAAGAGTGGCTTCAAAATGTCAAATGATCGATTAATAGCAGAAACAAAATGTATAAATTGGTTCAAAGCTGTGGACAAGGGCTTGAATAAGGACAAAAACTTTTTATATTGGTATGAGGGTGATGATATTTAAACTCTTTCTCAGCCTATATAGCTGAACTTGTGAACTCAGAATTTACGATACCTCTGTGTCAGTCCAACTCCCAGATCTGTGAGCATGGAGTAAACAAAGATCCTTATCTCAGTTAACAACTTCTCACCCCATTTAGATGTTCTGTTTCACTTAAGGCATCTTAATGACATTTATTTATGCTTGAAAAAAATCTGTTTTTCCTATTGATGTTGCATGTATATAGCTGTCTGTACCACCAGCCTGCAAACTAACAGGATGTAAGCCCGACGAAGGCTGCAAGGCCAAAAGCTTGCTTATTCTTTTTCATTTTTTGCCAATAAATGGTATCATCCTGATTTAAAACTTCTTGATTTTTTATTCATGTATACAAAATTCAGGGACTGTACAAAAACGGCTCAGCGTATAGACTCTCTATTCTAACTACCAGTGAGAGTAAGTCCTGGGACTCACTAAATAGCGCAAATCGCTATCGCAATCGCTAGAAATTTGTGGTAGGGCTTTGTACCTGATTTTGGGAGCAATTTCCCTGCTCCTATACAATACATTAGAATGGAAACGTTACCAAAATGATGCATGTCCTGCAATTGCGATTTGCCTAATTGCAATCGCTCTAGTGGAATCTGTCCTATCCATTTACATTGCAGAGCATTAAGGGAAATAGCTAGTAATTTAAAGCGATCCCTAAACACTCCGAAAAACTCTCTAGTGGGTTTCAGCCCTTACATTCCTGGAAAAGGAACTGTCATTGGTAACTCTTAACCACCCTGGCGTTCTGATTAAATCGCCAGGGTGGCTGCGGGAGGGTTTTTTTTAAATAAAAAAAAAACTATTTCATGCAGCCAACTGAAAGTTGGCTGCATGAAAGCCCACTAGAGGGCGCTCCGGAGGCGATCTTCCGATCGCCTCCGGCGCCCATAATAAACAAGGAAGGCCGCAATGAGCGGCCTTCCTTGTTTTGCTTATATCGTCGCCATAGCGACGAGCGGAGTGACGTCATCGACGTCAGCCGACGTCCTGACGTCAGCCGCCTCCGATCCAGCCCTTAGCGCTGGCCGGAACTTTTTGTTCCGGCTGCGCAGGGCTCAGGCGGCTAGGGGGGCCCTCTTTCGCCGCTGCTCGCGGCGAATCGCCGCAGAGCGGCGGCGATCAGGCAGCACACGCGGCTGGCAAAGTGCCGGCTGCGTGTGCTGCTTTTTATTTGATAAAAATCGGCCCAGCAGGGCCTGAGCGGCGACCTCCGGCGGTGTTGGACGAGCTGAGCTCGTCCAGACCGCTCAGGTGGTTAATGTACTTAATTCTCAGTTATGAAGGCAGGATACAACAGGCTCTCTTAAAAGCAGAACTAAATAATGGTAATTCTTTAGTCTTTTTCCTCCTGTAATGAGAGAACATTATGTATTAACTTGATCAAATATTTATTTGATCAATGACAGTGCTTTGCAGTTTTTATTAGCTGGTAGATATATTAAAGCAGGAAATCATTTTCATAATACACATTTTTATTCAATATGTTGTAAGAGATGAAAGTTCAAGATATTTAATTTCTTTGCACTTAGCCATAATTCTTGTCTGCACTTCAGTTTATCGCTAGCTTCTACTGTGTTCAGTTTCAAACTAAGTAAGTTCATATAATGAAGACATACACGGCCATACACAATCGTTTTTTTCTCCTGAGTTTTCTCCTTGTTGATATTTTCACAACCTGGAAATGTAATACTTTCTAAACCACCAGCAAGCAAAAAATACTCAAAATAAATTTGATAGTACATTTTCACCTGCTTTTTGGTACCTTTTCAATCGCACAGGGCTGAAAAGTAATTTTAAAGAAAAGATGGAAAAGTATCTCTTAGTAGGAAACTCAGGAGAAAAAGTTATTTGTATATGGGCCACTGGCCCACATGCAATTCACTTTTTCTCCTTAGTTTTCTCCTAGGTGATTTTTTCAAACTTGTCAATAAAATGAATTTTAAGCCACCAGCAAGCAAGAAAATACACAAAATTATTATTACTTTCTCATCTATTTGTTGGTACTTTTTCAGTTGCAAAGTGTTGAAAAGTTATTTAAAATAGAAGATGCAAAAATATCTCCTAAGAGAAGACTCCGGAGAAAAAGTTAATTGCATATGGGCCACAGTATCTTAATTTATTAGGTTGCCTATGTATGAGCACAAAATGCATATAAGCACCCAGCACAAATATTATAAAATAGAAAATCAAGGAAGTTTTCAATAGTACATAAAAAAATCAGCTACAATAGAACACATTTTTGTATTGTGAGGCTTGGTGGTGTATTCTCCACAGTCAGCATGCAACGCATGAGCTGACGTGGAGGAGGTACACACACTAGCACAAGGAAACAGGCTATCCCTAGTATAGTGGAGGGGAGGACTGACTCCAATAGGAGATTGTGGCGCACAGAGCCGGTGCAGATCTGACAGCCACAAACAATGCTTTCGTTATAACGTCTCAGCGCAAAGTAGCGCTGAGCGCATAAACCAGAACTGAGGAGATCAGGACAGGTAAACAGAATGAACGCTTGCTTAACTAGCCACTACTTAGTGACAGCAAGCGTCCACAATAACACAGACTAGAATGAGGCAGCCAATGCGTTGCGGCGATGGCGTGCCTCACAAAGACAGGACAGGATAGTCAGGAAATAACAGGATCAAGGTAGATGAACGTAACACAGACAAATATACAATAAGTATGTATTCCTAGCGTATTACAATTACAGCTATCAATGAAACTATTTGTAACGTCTGACTAACATATGTATATATCGGCAATGAACCGATATATGACATAAGCAGGAACGCTGACTAGGACTGGAGTAATACAGGGAACAGGACTCAGAAGGATTCGCTATCTCTTCGCAGAGATGAACGCAATCCACAAACGGTAACAGAACAGGATTCAGAAGGATTCGTTATCTCTTCGCAGAGATGAACGCAATCCACAAACAGTAACAGAACAGGATTCAGAAGGATTCGTTATCTCTTCGCAGAGATGAACGCAATCCACAAACGGTAACAGGACAGGATTCAGAAGGATTCGTTATCTCCTCGCAGAGATGAACGCAATCCACGAACAGGACCAGGAGCAGGATACTAGCTCAGCACGGGTGCTCACGATACGCGCAAACTACCAAAACGTGCTGGAAGCTGACTAACTGCACACAGGATATAAACAGTTCGTGTACGTATACATCAGCGACACTGATGTATCAACGTAACACGAATACAAGGAAAATAATAAACGTGCTGGTATGCATATATATTGGCAATGAACCAATATATGATGCAAAGACCAGCAAAGTATCTTTAGAACAAGAAGCACGATCGGGGGCTGAAGCGACAGCAAGACAAGCTTAAACTGAAGCTATGAAAACCCAAGGAAACCCTGCAGGAAGCAGATCTTTATACTGAGGTCATCCAAAGGGAGCAGACATGCAGATTCCCACACAGGTGAATGATAATCAGTCACAAGCTGACAGCAGGGAAAGGCCGACAAAGCTATGCAGCTTGCATGAAAAGAGATCAGAACTACCTGAGCTGCAGCACTACTACTCCCAGCAATGCCTGCTGCAGCAGCGATCATTACAGTACTCCCGCCCTTAAAAGCGGATTCCAGACGCTTTTCAAAACTGAAATTCCCAACAAAACAGTCTGACTGATAATTCATGATGACCGGGACAGCCCGGCAAGACCGAATTCCAGAATCAGTCCCCACAAGACTGGACCCATCAGAACCAGAACCTACAGAACCATGCCCATCAGTACTACAAGCCCCAGTGTGACACCCATCAGAACCATGATTTCCAGAAGAAAGCCCTCCGAAACTCCCTGAGCGATACCCACCGCCTTCCAGGAACCGTTCAAAAACGCCAAAGCCTTTGCAATGCCCACCGGGACTGTCTTTACCAACACAAAACCCACTGTTGAACCAGTCCAAGGCACCAGGACAAGTTTTCTCGGAGACCTCCCAGAACACCTTGAAGCTCCAAAGAGATCCTCATAGGTCAGAACGCCCCTTAGGCTCACATGGAGAACTATCAAGAACCCCTATGGAACCTAGGGCAATTCCCGAGTCAGGGCGACAAAGACAAACATCAAGATCAGGGCTTTCAGGGACCAGAACCATCTCTGGGCATGCAGGCAGACTGGCAACATCAGAACATGTTCCCACTAAGGAAGCATCAGAGCACGCTAACACCTTAGACATACTTGGGCATTCTGGCACACAAAGAACATCTGGGCACACTGGCACAAGAGAAACCTCTGGGCATGTCAAGGAACTGTGAGCCTCAGGGTCAGCCAAGACAGGACCAAAACCAGGACTGGCCAGAGACTCATCTAATACACTGGATTGGAGCTCATGAGGTGCTGCAGAACAAGTCAGTATTGCAGCAGCCCCCACTGGACTAGGCAAAACTGAGGAATTCCCTGGACAGGAAGGGGACTCTGGAACCTCTGCCACAGTGGCCAGAGAACCAGAATCTTTCAGGATACAGGGCTGGGTTTCAGGAACACTCATCAGACCGGACTGAAATTCTGAGATTTCTATTATTTTGACCAGAGAATCAGAATTATCCATGTTACAGGGCAAGACTTCTGAAACATTCAGAGGACAGGGCTGGAGTTCCTCGGCTGTTACAACACTGGAGAGGGACTCAACAACATTGGTTAAATCAGACTGTGTACAGGGCAAGGTATCTAACACACTTGCTGACGAGGACAATATTTCAATGGCTTCTGCTTTGCTGGGCAGAAATTCATCAAGTTTTATTAGGGCAGGCTGTAATTCCAAAACAGCTGCTAGACAAGTGAATATTACTGCAACACCAACTGAGGTAAGCAGTGCCTCAGACTCCTCTGCTAGAGGGTTTGAAGTATCCAAAGTACTGGGTGAAGCATAAGACTCTGCGACCACAGCTTCACTGGACAGGATCACTGAACAGTCCATATTGCAGGGCAAAACCATGGAAGCACCTGCTGGACAGCATAATGATTCTGTGACCTGAGTTTCATTGGAGAGATCTACTGCACAATTCATGGTACAGGGCAAATTTACTGGAACATTTTCTGAACAAGGTAATAATTCTGAGATTTCAGGTTCACATAGCAGATGCTCTGAGCTATTCACGAAACTAGAGCGAGGTGTAGAAACAGGAAGATCAAGACACAATGTTTGCGCATCTGAATCACCATTCATTTGTAAATTTGGAAAATTCAGATGCTGGGGTTCTGAGGTTTCTAGACAGGATTGCTGGGACTCGGAAACTGATGTAGTGCATCTATTGGCATCTGCTGGATCAGACAGGAGTTGAACTTTATTAACACAGGTAATTTCTGCAGAAGTGTTTGCAGAGGCAGGCAAGATTTTTCTGGTGTCTGTTTCACTGAACAAAGAGTCATGAGTACTGGCTAGGCTGGACTCGGAAGTCAGCAGGACCTCTGGATTCTCTGCTGAGAAATTTGCGCAGGGCAAGGTTAAGAATGTATCAGTGGCTTCTGTGTTACTGGTAAGTAACACTGAGTTATCCATGGTACAGGGTGGAATTGCAGGAACTTCAATTTCACACAAAAAGAGCTCCGAATCACCTGCTGAATCAGCCAAAGGTGCTGAAGCAGGCGGGTCAGAACGCCAAATTTGCGAATTCGGAGTCACATAAAAATCATCCAAAATCAGTTCCCACACATCAATCAATGGAGCCACAAAGTCATACCCACACACACCAGTTTTTATTAGGTTATAGGCAGACTTAATGCATGCATTCAATACTAATTCACTTTTTGCACTGTAAAATTGACAAAATGAACTTGAATCATTCTTCCATTCATTGACCAGAGCTTCCATCTCTCCTTTCTCAAATGGAGGATTCCAAGCATACTTAACAGGCAGATCATGGTTTGCAGATATGATTGTAGCAGGGACATATATTGGGTTAATTAGCAGGTGATTGGCAGATTCCTTATTCCTAAGAATCTCCAATACCTGTAGCAAGTGCTGAACTGTAGTGTATGCAAACTTTCCTTGCTTCACAAATAAGTTGATTTGTTCAATACTCTGTAATATCTCCTCATAATCATACTCAGATAATTCTTTTAAACAAAAATCTTTATTTTCCCTAGCCAGGGAGGAAAGTTCATTAGTAGTTTCATAAGTCCATTTAACTCCCCTGAAAGACAATTGCATTTCATTATCTGTTAATGGCAGAATCTCATTATAGGTCTCAGTCGCTAAGGATAACGACTCTGCAGATCGGACACTTTTCTTAGAACGTTTGCGTTTTGCCTTAGACCCTGCTGTTTTTGGTGATTTATTCAAGGCTGCAGGAAAATTATCAGTAACACTTTCTGCTTGCTGAACATTTTTGCAAGCAATTGAAGGAGAAGCTGATTGGCCTGCTGCCAGGAGTTCATTAAGAGGAAAAGGCAATGGATCTATGCGCAACCAGTTATGGATCACAAACGCTAGAAATTCCAGCGGTCTCTCTTTCAAATCGGAATGATTGAGAACATCAAATGCCCACTGGAATAATTCCCCTTTAAACAAAATATAACTTAGTTGGAGTGCCCAGGTTGAAACAGGAGTCGCTTGGAGATCGGGATTGGCCAGGAACCTGGCACATTCAGAGAAAAACTCATTTTCTGTTTCAGAGTTAAGTTCTTCAAATTTCTTAAAGGAACAGGAACCATAATTAATAGTGTCATACTTTCTGGGAATCCCCCCCACAATGGGGATTGGTAATGGGGTTTTCATAATGTGAGGCTTGGTGGTGTATTCTCCACAGTCAGCATGCAACGCATGAGCTGACGTGGAGGAGGTACACACACTAGCACAAGGAAACAGGCTATCCCTAGTATAGTGGAGGGGAGGACTGACTCCAATAGGAGATTGTGGCGCACAGAGCCGGTGCAGATCTGACAGCCACAAACAATGCTTTCGTTATAACGTCTCAGCGCAAAGTAGCGCTGAGCGCATAAACCAGAACTGAGGAGATCAGGACAGGTAAACAGAATGAACGCTTGCTTAACTAGCCACTACTTAGTGACAGCAAGCGTCCACAATAACACAGACTGGAATGAGGCAGCCAATGCGTTGCGGCGATGGCGTGCCTCACAAAGACAGGACAGGATAGTCAGGAAATAACAGGATCAAGATAGATGAACGTAACACAGACAAATATACAATAAGTATGTATTCCTAGCGTATTACAATTACAGCTATCAATGAAACTATTTGTAACGTCTGACTAACATATGTATATATCGGCAATGAACCGATATATGACATAAGCAGGAACGCTGACTAGGACTGGAGTAATACAGGGAACAGGACTCAGAAGGATTCGCTATCTCTTCGCAGAGATGAACGCAATCCACAAACGGTAACAGAACAGGATTCAGAAGGATTCGTTATCTCTTCGCAGAGATGAACGCAATCCACAAACAGTAACAGAACAGGATTCAGAAGGATTTGTTATCTCTTCGCAGAGATGAACGCAATCCACAAACGGTAACAGGACAGGATTCAGAAGGATTCGTTATCTCCTCGCAGAGATGAACGCAATCCACGAACAGGACCAGGAGCAGGATACTAGCTCAGCACGGGTGCTCACGATACGCGCAAACTACCAAAACGTGCTGGAAGCTGACTAACTGCACACAGGATATAAACAGTTCGTGTACGTATACATCAGCGACACTGATGTATCAACGTAACACGAATACAAGGAAAATAATAAACGCGCTGGTATGCATATATATTGGCAATGAACCAATATATGATGCAAAGACCAGCAAAGTATCTTTAGAACAAGAAACACGATCGGGGGCTGAAGCGACAGCAAGACAAGCTTAAACTGAAGCTATGAAAACCCAAGGAAACCCTGCAGGAAGCAGATCTTTATACTGAGGTCATCCAATGGGAGCAGACATGCAGATTCCCACACAGGTGAATGATAATCAGTCACAAGCTGACAGCAGGGAAAGGCCGACAAAGCTATGCAGCTTGCATGAAAAGAGATCAGAACTACCTGAGCTGCAGCACTACTACTTCCAGCAATGCCTGCTGCAGCAGCGATCATTACATGTATATTGTAAATCATTATGTCTCCTACTGTTAAATTAATATAAAAAATCTCATTCTTCATCTGTTTGAAAGAGTCACTACTCTAAGACATGTTCTCTTGAATAGTTTATTTGAATTTGATGTGAAGGATCCCCATTTGTCCATTGAGATGGGCTAGTGCTGTTCCAATTTGCTTATGTCTGATTCAGTAAAACAGTTCTCAAAATACTACAATTTAACGGTTGCAGATCCAAACACCACTTAAAGGACCACTATTGGGAAAACTGGTAAAATCAAAGTATGTGTGTTCACAAACATATAAGATGCATGTTTGTCCCAGGGTAAAATGCATTATAAATTACTGTTTCCAAACTGTATGTCCCTGTCACTTACTATACTATTAATGATAGCCCCAAATCTTTTACTGACAGTTTTTTTTCTGGTACATCTCTTAATGGAGATCTTCAAAGTTTTCTTTAGTCTCTTCAAAAGCACTCCCTGGAATGGACGTATATAGAAGCTGGCACCTGAACTGCGCACTATTCTGGCAACTGGATTGTGCCACTGTCATCTAAGAAGTGCTTTTGAAAATAGGGGCAATCTAGAGAATCCCTTGTTAGGAACCGGCCCCGCAGCAAGCCTGCAGATACGGTTCCCGACTGCGGGTTTGAGCAGATCGAGAGGGAAGCAGCCTTATTCAAGCTACCACAAGGCTGTAACCCCTCAAAACACTTCTCACTGCCACCACTAGCTGCTGCTAGACACTTCACAATTCCCACTCTGCTGTTGAGTGATCTGCACGCAGTCCGCGTTTTCGTATTTGGGTCAGCTTTGCGCTTAGGCCAAACACGGGAACGCCACCCACACAATACAATCGTACAGTAGCAAGGCCCAATCAGGCACTGAACTTTGTAATGCAAGTTACACTGCAGGCTCTCTCTAGGCTATGAGCGTTGGCTTAGTACAACAGAAGTCAAACTTATTAAATAAAGGTTTAATATTCCAGAAAAAAGTGGAACAATGCAGAAAATAATATATACAAAAGATTAACAAAAACAAAGTAAAAATTACAAAGGATAGAAGTTACAAAGATACACAAAACAGTTTGCATAAAATAAAATGGGATAAACGTTACCAGAATATAGATCTGAGCGTTGTTGCGAAGAGAACGCAGTTCTGGTCAGGAACCAGGATAGTCCTAGCGTGTTGCTATCTCCAAAGGACTACAACTCTACGTCTTCCTAGCTGAGATTTTTTAGCCAGATTTGTGGCCCGGGGCCACGCAAATGTCCAGATCCAGGAATAATCCAATTTCCTCAGGTGTGACTGGCTTGCTGGCTATGCAACTTTAAAGCTTTCCTGTCCCACCTTGATCTTTTGCAGAGATTTCCCATCTCCCCATAGATGTAATTTCCACAGGTAAAATTGTATGTACACACACATCAAAAGACTTCCCTACTCCAGGTGACAACTGTCCAAGGAAAAATACACATCTGAGACAGTCTTTCATAGCAGATCAAAGGTAAGGACATGGCTGCCTAGTAGTCTAATCAGCCATCTCCTTGCCAGAGGCTAGCAAAACAATTTAGCATTTCCTGCTCCTATTCAGACCAAAGGGTAGCCGATCACCTGTATAGGCTTCAAAGCAACTGTCTGATTAAGTGTTTCCCAATTAGAAGCAGACAATGGTAGCTTCCCTGCTGGATACTGAAGGCAGATGTAATTTACATCTACATACAGACACACATTAGCAGCCAGGTGACCAGCTGGCTTTTAGCAGACATACACATGACACAGGCAGAAAAATGAAAAATATGGCTTCCACGAGATACAATATGGCTGCTATGTTATACATATTACTGTACATATCATCATCACCACACAGATCCTCACATCCCTCATGAGAAGTTGGAATAGTTGGGCTAATCTAAAGTTTAAAGCTGTCCGATTAAAACTAGTTCAGGAAAACAGAAACATTTTATTGTGCAATTTATTCAGGTACCAATGTACTTCTTATAAATATGCATACACATGTATTTTACATTTTACAATTTTTCTTGATAGTAGTACTTCTTGTGATTGTGAAAACATTTGGGGGGTATAGTTTGGTTTCTAAAGAGCAACTACAGCATCCAAAAGCAACACAGTGGCATAGCACAGCCATAACTTGTATGAGGAAGAGTGTGCTGTTTAAATAAAAGGGAAAGAATGTTTGCATCAGTGACTAAGTATGCACCAATACACGTGTCTTGAAAAACAAAATTGTGAAGATGCAAATCCTTCGATCTAAGAGTATGAAGGTGCCCTTAGTCCTGCTTGTGGTGTTATGATGAATTCTTCCTGGGTCATTTCTAGGATTTACAACGTGCAGCACATGCTTAAAGCGGAATATAACCCTGCATTTCAACTTTGCTCTAAAACATTATTTACAGCATATTATATGCAACCAGCATTTTGTTTTTACTAGACCAGCATTGGAAGGGTTACACAGAGTTTTAAAGTTCCTGGAGATTTCTGCAGACGCATCCGAAGCTCAGATAGATACATTTTGTTTACATAAATGTATCTAAGTGTTGAATGTGACTCACTCTCTCTGACTGAGCTGGAGGACAGCCAAAGTGTGTAACATTCAACACTTAGATACATTTATGTAAACAAAATGTATCTATTTCAGCTTCGGATGCATCTGCAGAAATCTCCAGGAACTTTAAAACTCTGTGTAACCCTTCCAATGCTGGTCTAGTAAAAAAAAAAAATACTGGTTGCATATAATATACTGTAAATAATGTTTTAGAGCAAAGTTGAAATGCAGGGTTATATTCCGCTTTAACAATATTACTCAGGAAAGTCGTATGTAATTCTCTTTTTCTCTTGAGATTTCTTCTAGGTGATATGTTCAAACCTTGCCAATAAAATACCCTTTAAACCACCAACAAGCAAGAACATACCCAAATAATTTTGACTGTACTATTTCATCTACTTTTTAATACTTTTTCAATTGCATAATGCTGAAAAGTTATTTTAAAGAGAATATGAAAATTATCTCCCAGGAGAAAACTAAATAGAAAAAGTGAATCGCATATGGTCCAATGGCCCTTATGCAATTCACTTTTCCTCCTGAGTTATCTCCTGGAAGATAATTTTTATATTCTCCTTGAAAAAGTACCTAAAAGTTGGTTAAAAGTACTATAAAATGATTTAGTATTTTCTTGCTTGCAGGTGGTTTAAAAGGAATTTTAAGACAAGGGACAAGAAATTAACTTTTTCTCCTCGGGTTTCTCCTAGTTGATATTTTTCAAACTTGTCAATAGAGTGCTGAAAAGTTATCCTAAATAGAAGATGGAAAATTATATCCTTGGAGAAAATTCAAGAGAAAAAGTGAATTGCATATGTGCCTATGGCTTTTATTCAATTCACTTTTTCTTCTTGGAGATAATTTTTGTGATCTGTTAAAATAATGTTTCAGCACTCTGCAAATAATAAAGTACCAAAAAGTAGGTGAAAAAGTACAGACAAAATTAGTCTGTGCATTTTCTTGCTTGCTTGGGCTTGAAAGGCATTTAATTGAGAATTTTTGGAAATATCACGAAAGGAAATTTTAGAAAAGAAGGCATATCGAATAAGGGCTCAGGGCCCATATGCAATTATTTTTTTTCTCCTGAGTTTTCTCCGAACTGATATTTTGAAACTTGTCAATAAAATGGCCTTTAAATCAGCAGCAAGCAAGAAAATACTTAAAAAACGTTTTGATAGCACCTTTTCATCTAATTTTTGGTACTTTTTCAATTGCAAAGTGCTGCAAAATTATTCTAAATGGAACAGGAAAATTTATCTCCTAGGAGAAAACTCAGGAGAAAAAGTGAATTGCATAAGGACCCATGTGTCAGGTCTTGCCAATGTACCTGGTGACATATCAGTCCATGATTGACAAAGGAGCCGTTAGATAAATATTACATTTAAAAAAAAAATAGATTGAGCCAGATTATTTCACTAGAGAGTGGGTGGAAATAAAATTACCCATAATTACAGAAAATTAAATCACCTCATATGCTGTACGGGATTGTCCATCGTTACTTTGTAATCTACACCGTTATTGATTCACATACTTTTTTGCTTTATAAACAAAGTTAATAAGCGAGAGTAGCCATTTCTTATTACATTGTATGCTGTGATTATAACACCTTTAAATATATTTGCCAATGGTTATTTGCATAATAAACATTTAATTTTTAATGAAGACGATGATGATTTCTTTGTCATACAATATTTGACTTAGAATATTTATGAAATATTAATAAAACACAATGCTAATGGCAAGAAGCAGGCCATCTGATTAGCATTTGTATTACTGCTTCTGTATTTCTGCTTGTATTGCCAAAAGCATTCAATAAATGAATGATTAGAGAAGCTTCCATGGACTAAAGCAGTTCTGCCTTGTACCAGCTCTTATTACAAGATTTACCCAAAGTGTATGCCAATTCTTCCCATGGTTTCTGTGCCCTTTCAACCTGCTCATCTCAAGAGGCAGTCAGTCTTGTTACATCTTTTCTTTGCTTGCCTTTGATCACAAATAATATCGCAATTCAAAGAGCCAATAGAAGAGAATTTTCAGAGTAAAATAAGCCATTTTCCTAGATTCTATCTTTATTCTCACTCTTCTGCTGTTGCACTGCTGCGGAGTGGGAAATGCCTGAAGTCACTGCAGCGTTGTAATTGTTATCTTGACCAAGTGTTCTGAATTCTATGTGGCATCAAAGCAGGGTATTACTGAAAACTATTTTAATAAGACAAGGTATATGTCAGTGTTAACAGAAAATATCACTGTCTTCATTAAGTACCCAATAATGCAGAACTGTAAGCTAAAACATTTTTTATGTACTGGTATATAATTTTTACAATGCCTGCACCTATTTGAATTTGCTGGTCATGCCTGATTTTTTTCTAAAAATATTAGCTAGGCCTTGCCTAACAAACCCTCACTGGTCTGGTCTAGTTTTCAGTAGGGTTGAACGTTCAAAAGGTGTGAACAGTTACACAGAATTTTTTTTTATTGTCACCTACATTTTCATCAAAATGAGCCCTAAATTATTATGCAGTGGCCTTAGGCAAGAATATGAAGATCTTTACTGTTGTGAGAATTTTGATTCTTATGAGTAAGGATGAGCTTGTAACATTCCCCAAACCCTTTTTTTTTTCAAAAACATCACCACCTACTGCCAGGACTATTATGAAAAACATCTTTATAGTTGTGTTCACGTGTCCTTGGGCACATGTTTTGCATCATGCGTTTGAAAAAAGGTAAGAAAAAAAGGAAATAAAGCAAAAAAAAAAAGAGCAGCAAGAAAAGAAGGAAGGAGGAAGGGGAAACATAAAACAAGATAGGAATGAGAAATAAGAGAAAAAGGAAGAGGAAGAAGAAAAAGAAAGGCATGCAAGGAAGAGAATTGTCTCTCTAAATCCCATTCCACTCAGCTTTTTCTTCCCCTCAGCCCTAATCTCATGGAATCCTATCTGTCAATAATTTGGTTAGGCCACTACCCCATTATCTATGAGTGTCCCACAACTATTTGACTGGCATTAAGGCAAATACAGAGAATAAACTGTTCTTGTCTTCACATTACAGATTTAGAAAGGCTGCATTGCTCCTATGCCATTCAGCAAGGGTCTACAATCAGTTGTGTTACTATTAACAAGAAAATATAAAAGGCCAGTCTCAGATGTTTATTTATATCATTTTTGTTTTGTCTCAATATTGCAATAAGGGCATCAACCTTTAAACCGAAATCCCCATTGTATTGGACAAAGTATTAAATGCCATTCCAAAGTTGGAACACACATTTGTAATCCCAGAACCAGTTTATGTAACAAGGCCTTATAGCCCTACATCGTTCTGGCTGACACTTTCAGAGGGATAACGTATCGACAAGGTAAAATCTTGAATTGTGTTAATTGGAGTCTTGGGTTTTTGGGTAGCCATACATCTTTTTAAGGCTTTGGGATATCATAGCCTAGGGTAAACATTACTAGGACAACAGGGTTACATAGCAATATATAGCAATATATAAATATAGGAAGTGTTTCTGATGCTGAAACCAGGATAATTAACATAAAATTGGGTACCCTAAATAAATGACAGTGACACATGGGTACATAGTTCCTCTTTTATTTAAAAATACCTATTTTCCTTTTTTAGAATGTGGCATGGTGATGAAGAAAGTAGGCCTAGTCAAAATGTATTGTGGTAGTTTAGAGAGTAGACTCAGCAAAAGTTTGGATGGATTCTATAAATTGAATGTTTTTTTAGCTTTAGAGAATATAATGTGGCTAAGCAGATGAAGTCATGTGAAGCAGAAAATACAATGTGTGGGGATAATAATAACAAATACATACCCAGTGTGTGGTTTATTTTAGAAATAATTATTTTTTAAGCAACATACATTTTACAGTGTGGAACTTTTGGTTCTTTTGCATTTCTTGAAATTATGGCATAAGCTGGAAATCCTATTAAAGCCCGATTAATGTTTTAAATCAGTGATCTGTTACAATACTGAAATTAACAGAGTATCATTTTCCCTATTAAAAATAACAGGATCTTACAAATTAAATGTGCTGACAGGCAGGCAGCATGCCAGTTGTACAGTACAAGTGTTTCAGTCAAATCAGAATGACTTGTTGAATAAAAGAGAAACTATAGTATGTTTGGTTAGTGTTAGTAATTTTTTTTTAACAAATGTTTAATATTTACTTTGCTGAGAAAAGGAGTCAGTGGTAATATGTCTCAGTGTACAGTCTGAGATTATTTGATGATTTCAATTCCAATGTTAGGAAAAAAATGACAGAATGGGTTAGAGCCTTTTTATAGGTTAGAACCGGCATTTTGTTACTGTTTTTTCTGCATCCAAACTTGTATTAAGTTCCAATCTTTACTTGTCTATGACTTTAATATGAATTCTGGCAATTGCAGGAACAAGAAATAAGGGACAATAATAAAAGCCAGATACAAATATACATTTTTCCCCCCACTCAACAACAAAAATTCCATTGTAGAAAGGACATTTAGAAAGAAGACAGTGGAGCCCAATCTGGTATATTGCTCTTGATGATAGAGGAAAACAAGATGGAAAGAAAAAAAAAATTGGGGGATTTTGTGTTTTAAGGCAAGAAGGGAATATTGTATGTCTGTCTTCTTGGTCCTGAACATAGCCATTGCTATGGAGATGCTTAGATGCATCTAGTGGAATATTGGGTGTGACTGAATTTACAAAACTGGAGCATGCACAGTGAGCCCATAAGAAGGCCCATCACTACGCTTCTATACACTCTTTTGATTTACCTTATCATTCTGATTTCTATTAGAATTTGCCTGGTTCACTTTTGGGTTTACTTGGAAAGCATGAAAATGTGTATGGTTTAGAACTAACCCTCTGAATTAACTGGCAGTTTCTGTGAGAGCCAGAAAAGCCTCATTTTGGAATACTGACCTAAAGATAACATAGCTCCAAAGAGAACAAAACAGCATAGCTCTCAGTCAATAAATCTAGGGGCATTGCTCTTGTAATATGTTAACATTTTAAAAGGAACCCAAGGTAAGAGACATATGGAGGCAGCCATATTTGTTTCCTTTTAACCTATTATCAGCTTTAAATTAATGTTTTTGTTTAAAAGCTGCTGTTGCATTCTAAACGGCATATCTCGTTTGGAAGCCTAGTGCGGCCAAACAAGCGGGTGGCAGGGAGCAGTTATCAAAACAGTACATAGAAAAGGGAGACTGCTACACTCACATAATATCCCAAATGGGAGCAAGGAAATCCAAAGCCAGAAGATCCAAGAGTAATGGTAAAAATCCCGCTGCACCAGATGGTAGGGTGAAGTGAAAAAATCTTTATTCTGTTACTCCATGTCAATGTTAAAAATAAAAGCTCACGCGTATCGGAGCAATAGATGGCTCCTTAATCATAGCTACGATTAAGGAGCCATCTATTGCTCCGATACACGTGAGCTTTTATTTGTAACATTGACATGGAGTAACAGAATAAAGATTTTTTCACTTCACCCTACCATCTGGTGCAGCGGGATTTTTACCATAACTCAGGGAGCAGTTATATTTACCTGTTCCGGACGGCTTCTTCTCTTCTTCCACTGGCAGCCCTGATCTCCCGACAGGTCTTCTGGGTCCCAACCACATAATATGACGTGATCGGGATCCAGGAAACCTGTTAGAGTTACAGCACCACCCAGTGTGTGGAAGAGAGGTGATGGAAGAGATGGAGAAGACTCTTCCATTACCCCTTTTTCACCACCAGGTGGCGCTGTAACGCTGACATGGTCTCATGGATCCTGATCACATGACATGTCATATCATGTGATCGCAACCGATAAGACATATCAGGATAGCATCGCCGCCATGGTGGAGGAACAAGGAGCCAATCCAGCCAACCAGACAGGTAACTATGAAAACTTCCTGCCACTCACTCTGCATACCCTGCCAGGCAGACCAGGCTGTCCCCAGGCACACTTCCCCAGTGTTAAGGCACACTTCCCCAGCAGCAGGAAAAATGTTCTCTTTATTTGGCTGCTAAAAAGTTAAGCAATACCAATTGCCTAGCATACCTGATCAGCTTTCTGGTATCAGTAGTGTCTGGATCACATGCCTAAAACAAGCATGCAGCTAAACCAGTCAGACTTGAGTCAGAAACATCAGATCTGCATACTTGTTCAGGGTCTATGGCTAAAAGTATTAGAGGCAGTGGAACAGAAGGGCAGCCAGGAAATGTGCATTGTTTAACCCCCTTGGCGGTATGAAACATTCCGCCAGGGGGCAGCGCAGCAGGTTTTTTTTAGTTTTTTTTTTTTTAAATCATGTAGCGAGCCCAGGGCTCACTACATGATAGCCGCTGCTCAGCGGCATCCCCCCGCCCGCTTCGATCGCCTTCAGCGATCTCCGATCAGGAAATCCCGTTCAAAGAACGGGATTTCCTGGAGGGCTTCCCCCGTCGCCATGGCGACGGGGCGGGATGACGTCACCACGTCGGGACGTCATTGGGACTCCAGATCCACCCCTCGGCGCTGCCTGGCACTGATTGGCCAGGCAGCGCACAGGGTCTGGGGGGGGGGTGCGCGCCGCAACGAATAGCGGCGATCGGGCGCGCGGCGGCGGCGATCGGGGTGCTGGTGCAGCTAGCAAAGTGCTAGCTGCGTCCAGCAAAAAAAAAATTATTTAAATCGGCCCAGCAGGGCCTGAGCGGCACCCTCCGGCGGCTTACCCCGTGTCACACACGGGGTTACCGCTAAGGAGGTTAAAGGGAAAAAAATATGTCAGTCTCCATAAGTCTTTCACCTCTGATTCCCTTTAAAATCACACTCTCCTCTGTCCACAACTAACTAGCATGTGGTGGTGCAAGCGGGACACCAAAAGATATGTCACTTTTTTGTAATATGTTGTATGTTACCAGTTAAAAACATATAAATAAGACACTTATTATTATTAATCCCGAATACAGCTAAAATGTATAAGAGAAAACACTATGCTACACTTTGATCTGTTTTTGAAAGGTGGCATTCTTTTTTAACATTAAAATATACCTGAGATGACATGTGGCATGATAAGATAAACATGTGTATGTACAGTACAAAACATATTAATAACCAGACTGTTTTACTTGTTTTATTTTGCTGCCGGACAGAGTTAATTTTAAGACATGCGAGTGTCAGTTTCTGTCTTGTCAGTACTTTGTTGATAAGCAAATTACACTGATAAGCAAATTACAGTCATAAAGGTATTTATGACAGAATACTTTTAAGCGCAGGGAGAGATAGAAAAAGGTCAATAGTTTATGTATTTTAACTCTGGCACACGTAATAGACTGCCATTCACCAGAGACAATAAAACATTCATTCTACAGGGGTTGGACAAAATAATGGACCTTGAAAATCAACAAAATATATTTTAATATAGTGTAGGTCCACCTTTTGCAGCAATTACAGCCTCAATTCTCTGAGGTATTGATTCATACACATTGTGAATTGTTTCCAAAGGAATTTTAGCCCATTCTTCAGTTAAAAAACCTTCCAGTTCTTTTAGAGATGATGGCGGCGGAAATCGACTTCTTACTTGAATCTCTAATAATGACCATAAATGCTCAATAATGTTGAGGTCTGGGGATTGTGGTGGCCAGATGAGATGCTCAACTTCATTAGAATGTTCCTCATGCCATTCTTTAACAATTCTAGCTGTATGGATTGGGGCATTATCATCTTGAAAGATGGCATTCCCATCCGGAAACAGTTCTTGAACCATAGGATGAACTTGGTCACCCAAAATTCCTAAATAGTCTCGGCTGTTAATTCTTCCATGAAGGGAAATCATTGGCTTGGCATATTTCCAAGAAATAGCACCCCAGATCATCACAGAACCCCTTCCATGTTTTACGGTTGGGAGAAGGCAGTCTGGATGAAATGCTTCTTTCGGCTGTCTCCAAACGTACACTCGGCCGGAGGTCAGAAATAAGGTAAATGATGATTCATCAGAGAAAATCACATTTTTCCATTGCTCGGGGGACCAATTCTGGTGGTTTCTACACCACTCTATGAAAAATCCAGAAGGTCCGCGCACTCGCTTGTAGACCAAGTCTGCTTTTTTTCAACAGATGTGACACAAATCCATTCTATAAGCCAATGACTCGTTTTGGGGCCCCGAGGGGTCCCCTTTGTCAAGGTAATAACACAGAATGGCAACTTATTTAATAGTGCAACACAACATAATCTGACATATAAGCAGAAATCTCACACGTAACCCCTCCCCTTGATTTCCAAATTGCCATCATGAATTTCATTTGCATAATTGACACTTTGCATATGAAAACATACAATACAATTTTCCATATTACACACAATCAACTGTACCTAAAGCAGTACTAGACACACTATAAGCCCATCAGGTAGTTTGTACCACTGAGTGTACCTTAATTATCCCATACTGTGCCGAACAATGGACGGCTCCGCTCAATTGGAAAAAATGCTCACCATACTCACAGCCATTGGGGCGGAAATCTGGCCTCCGTGTCTGCCGTTCAAAGCACCGAGCGCAATCAGGATTGGCTCAAGGTGCAATAAACAGGCAGTCTCTGCCGTCCAATCATGCGAGAGCTGTCTTTCTGGCTCCCAGACTGGTAAACTTCGCCGGGTCAGATCGCCGTCATACCGGAAAGCCGCCGCTGGCTCCCGGCTCCTCCCCTTCATACAGTGCATGCTCAACAGGCTATGCCGCTGCTGGGGATGCCACACTCG
Organism: Hyperolius riggenbachi; assembly: GCF_040937935.1. Lineage (NCBI taxonomy): Eukaryota > Metazoa > Chordata > Amphibia > Anura > Hyperoliidae > Hyperolius > Hyperolius riggenbachi. The sequence goes on from NC_090646.1 coordinate 425,107,241, forward strand.
CTTGCTGGGTTGCTAGGCGATGAGGCAACAACAAACTGGGTGACAGCGTGCGCCCAAGTAAAAATACTCTACGCGCACACCCTTCCCTGCACAGTGTTTAGAGCATGTCTCCCACAGCAAGGGTGGCTGCCGAGGATGCTCAATGATGGCATATCGCGCATATGGGTTACGAGGCAGTGTATGCCATCATTCGCTTTGTTCCAATGGCAAAACCCCCACATATCGGTCACTGATAGGGATGTGGCATAATAGATGACAGGGGAAGAAAAAGGAAAGGGGAATAACAGGAGATCCTAACTCACCACCATAAAGCTAGGAAGGACACCAAAGCATGACACCAATGTGAAAGAGAACCAGATGTACCCACAGATATGTTGCAGACCCCGCATGAAAATTGCAGACACCCGCATAGACACCTGTGGGGAAAGAGAAACATAATGAGAAACATAAGAGAATAAAACCGGAATATACATTATATACAGTTTCAGCTAAGGTTGACCCTAATCATCTGTCCTTGAGAAAACAGGCTAGACCATTATGACTGTTAAGATCCGAGGGGACCAGAGTATTAAGCGTGTATATCCAAAATGCCTCCCTCTGTAATAGCAGGCATTTGCGATCACCGCCCCTCCCTGGCGTTTGTACCCATTCAATGACCATGCCTCTAAGGCTATAACCTGATGTTTATGTTCCACGAAATGTAGCGCAACAGGCTTAGTGGAGTCTGGGGTTTCCCCTTTCTCGACCGCGACAAGCATTGTGCGAATGTCGCTCCGGTGTTGTTGAAAACCTTTATTAAAAGGCCCTGTGGTTTTTCCCACATAGGCTAAACCACATGGGCATTTGAGCATGTAAACCACATGATCAGTATCGCAGTTTACATACTCTCATATGGCATATTTCCTGCCACTGTGCGGGTGTAGAAAAGTGCCACCTGTGATCAAAGAATTGCATATATTGCATTTTTAACACTTGAAACAACCTGTACGCTCTGAAAATGTGAAGGGTTTCTTCCCATATTTCTTCCATGCATCCGCCTGTACCAAGGTACTCCGGATATTTTGGCAGTTTTTGTAAGCAAAAAGTGGTTGTTGCTAGACCACAGGTGTGAGTTTTCTGTCAGCTAACAAGATAGTTTGGTTTTTCATCGTAGCGTTCTTGATTGCCCTAGACATAGGCCCAAATGTTTGTACAAATGGTATGCAATTCTGATCCCTTTGGAGTTTGATTGCCCCATTAAATCTCTCTCTTGCCTTGGCAAGTGCCGCCTCTTGGGTAGATTCGGTGTACCCCCGCTCCAAAAACCTGCCACGCATGGTTGCAATTTGTGTTTCCCTCTCTTGATCGTCACTGCAAATCCTCAGCACCTTGAGGAACTGGGAGATTGGCAGTGAATCGATGAGGTGGGGAGGGTGGTAACTGTCGGCCCGTCAAAGACTATTGCGGTCCGTGGGCTTTTGGTACAGGGTGGTGTTAAAGCCATCTATCCCCTTGCTGATTTTTACATCTAAAAATGTAATACATGGTCAGATACTTCAGGATTGAATATAATACCTTCAGCAATGCAGTTAAGAAAATCAAAAAACTCCTGTAACAAAGCACAATCACCATCCCAAATCACAAACACGTCATCTATAAATCTTAACTACAGCTTGACATGCTGTTTGTATAGATGACTGGGGTAAATGTGCTTTTCTTGCAGGTATCCCATAAAGAGATTAACAAAAGATGGGGCAGCCTAGCACCCCATCGCTGTCCCTTTAATCTGTTCATACCAATCATCTTCAAAACTGAAAAATTGTTAGAAAGAACAGTTTCGAGGCATCGATTTATAAATTCACTTGGGACCTTAGTGTTCTCTTTTCCCATCAAAAAGTGATTGACAGCTTGAATCCCCATATTAGTGAGGATACTAGTGTATAAAGCTGTCTACACCACTCTAAATGCTTTCAAACAGTTGTCTTTGAGAGCAGAGGTTTTCTAATTGCAGTTTTTCCGTGGAATCCAGATTTCTGCAGCTCCTGACGAACAGTTTTTGTGGAAACTGGGTTCTGTAAATGTTCCTTCAGCTCTGCAGTGATTTTAGGAGCCATGGTCTTGCAAGCTTTTCCAACAATTCGATTTAGAGTCCAACTGTCTCTCTCAGACAACTTCGACTTTTGGCCACTATTGTGCTTTGCTGAGGATGTTTTTCCTTCTCTTTCAAAGGCAGTGATTACTTTTGAGACAGTACCTCTTGAAATGGCAAGCATTCGGGCAGTTTCTGTTACAGTAGTGCCTGCTTTACGAGCACAAACAATTTGGCATCTTTGAAAGTCTGAGAGATCTGGCATTTTTAAAAATTATAACCAACATTTGTTTAAATATCTGTAAAAAACAATAATTTTAATTAAACATATCAAATAACAAAAATGTTTTAACATATGTCAAGTTTTGATTGCTTAAAACATGTTCAAAGATTATGATGCCAAAATGTTAGGTGTTTCCATTATTTTGTCCAACCCCTGTACTTTGTAAATAAAATGTAAATGTAAATGTAAATGTTTAAATATAGAATAAAACCATGGAATAGCTAAACAATGTCATTTTTAGGAGTAGGAGAATAAATACAATTGTTTATCGTATCCATGTATTTTAACCTTGGGTTCACTTTAAGGAAGTAAGAAAACAAATAACAATGAATTACAAATCATACAGCAAATTATAACATAATATGTCATGCCAAAAATGGAGCGAAGACCTCTTTTATGTCAGGAATTTAACTCATACCAAAAATTCAATTTCATATTTGTACGTGTATGTGATATATAAAATGCTGTACTAATTGCAAACATTTGCCTATTCCAATTTGAGAAGTAGAATATCTTGTTGATAGTGCTGTTGGAGGATTCCAATTATGCCAGGTTATGTTTTACAATTAGAGCAATTTCAAAACTAAATGAAGGAGAAAATTGCATTATTGTAAATCAGAATCCCCATTCAGTATTATAATGACTGCTAATCTTGAATTGTGTGTTGGTCTATATTATTTGACTAAAATATGTAATCATCTAAACAAATATAAATGCACATTGCATAATTTCTGTGCTGTAGATGGCAAAAAATGTTATTTGTTGACATTCATACAGAAAGCTCTTGCTTTTCAAAGCTGTGAGCTTATAGCGACTGTTCAACCATTTTTTTTATTAAATTAATTGCCTCCTCCCCCTTCATGTACAATAGCAATAATACTGTAACATAATAAAAAACACCCTGCAAATACCTTAATTTAGATGCAAATAGCGGCATTACCACTCTGCTCCTTTCTGCAGACAAATGATGGCAAGGATCTCCACTGCTGAACATAGAGAACTGTACAAACAACAAACAAACACAGAACATTTATATCGCACTTTTCTCCTGGTGGACTCAAAGCGCCAGAGCTGCAGCCACTAGGATGCGCTCTATAGGCAGTAGCAGTGTTAGGGAGACTTGCCCAAGGTCTCCTACTGAATAGGTGCTGGCTTACTGAACAGGCAGAGCCAAAATTCGAACCCAGGTCTCCTGTGTCAGAGGCAGAGCCCTTAACCATTACACCATCCAGCCACCACCACCAACTGTACTGTCCAAGCTCAAACCCGCACTTGCCACTTAACCCCCTCCTTTGTACACAATGGGAGAAGTGGTGGGTGGCAGCTTTGCCATGCCTCGCTTTACATAAGTCTGCACTTTACTGACATTTAATTTTGAAGTTATGGAATGACTCGATGCCATGGCTCTTTGCAGTAAGCAAATTGCAGTTCTACCATTATTTGTCTGAAGATATGAGTCAGTACTGTTTACCAATACATTCATGTATTTACAGGCCTTTTGATAATAGTGCAGCGTTATTGTTAGTTTAAAGGAATGAAAAATACACTTGAGTGAACAAACATTGAAGTTTTGGTAAATAAACTTATTGCCACACAGTACATAACAGACAGAGGACAGTAACAGAAAACTTTTTTTTGCCCAGTTGGCAGATGGAAACATTAATTGTGGCAAACAGTCAGCAACCTTGCTTTGCCTCGGGTAATAATTTAGGCAATTGAACCTCTTTAATTTCTCCAATCCATTGGACAGGATACTTCTGATCTATGAAATAGTGAGCAGCCTTTTGTACTACTTACAGCCCCCATCACCCATCCCTCCCAAACCCCTAAACAGAACAATAAAATCTGCTAAAATGTTTTGAAATCATTAGATGCCTGAATTTAAAAAAAAAAAAGCTGCACAATCATTTGGGCAGAGAAACATTGTTGTCCGGGCAGGTGTTGCCAAGCTCTCACCCTTTGGCAGGGATGTCCAATTCCAATCCTCAAAGGCCATATCCATGCCAGTGTTAAAGGACCACTATCACAAAAATCGTAAAATGTAAAGTACATGTAAACACATAAAAATAAGAAGTATGTTTCTTCCAGAGTAAAATGAGCCATAAATTACTTTTCTCGTAGGTCACTTACAGTAGTTAGTAGAATTCTGACAGAACTGACAGGTTTTGGACTAGCCCATCTGCTCATGGGTGGATACTCAGGGTTTTCAAAGGTAATTTCAAAAGTACTTAGTGAATGGCAGTATCTCTGTCCAACTGCCAAAAAAGTGTGCAGCGAGCAGGGAGGCTGTCCAGCATCATTGTATAAATCCTTTTCAGGGAATGGCTATATAAAGAATAAAAGCCTTGCTGAGAATCCCCCATGAAGAGATGCACTAGACCAAAACCTGTCAGTTCTGCAACATTTTTACTACTTACTGTAAGTGACAGCAGCATAGGAGAAAAGTAAGTTATGGCTCATTTTACTCTAGAAGAAACATACTTCTTATTTTTATACGTTTACATGTATTTTAAATTTCAAATTTTTTCACAATAGTGGTCCTTTGAGGATGAACAGAGAAATGTATTCTTGATGAACCCCACCTTCCCTGATTCAGTCCCATTCATTAGTTTGAGCTGTGTAAAAAACATATGTGAGGACCTCATCCCTTGAGGAATAAAGTTGGACATCCCTGCCCTATGGGATGGAGTGTGACCAGGACAGAAATGTGGGTATTGGCCCCATTGTTTTCTAATGAGTGTGAGAGGAAGCCCGTATGCCTGTGGTTCCAGAGTGCTGCTCAAACCTGATATTTGGGACTTTTCAAGTAGGCCACCTATTAAGATTAAGCCCCACAGTGTATGCATGATGAGTAAAGGGTGATAATGACAAAAGCTATGTAAAATCTAATTTCATGGTTATGGGTTAGATTGCAAAAAGGGGAAATTACTTGGGGATGTTGGTTGTATAAATTAAAGTACCCCTGACCCCGACCTGGGCCCTTGTTTTTGTTACTGGTTCTGTGCAACACAGCACCATCCTCCCCCCTCAAGCATCCCTGGTAGCTCCTGTTCTGAGCAGAATGCCAAATATGGGCAGGAAGAAAGTGGCAGTTCTTCCTTCCCTCTGCCTGTCCATAATTCAGCCCACTCCACTCGCCGCTATAGTTCCCCTTACGATTCACTACACACAGTGGGCCACGGAGCTGCGCTGTGTGTGGGTATTTTAATTGAGGTCGGATATCCTTCTGATCTTAATCACCACAAGTGGATCATAAGGGGAACTATAGCAGTGAGTGGAAGCGGCGGGACTAAGGGCAGGCAGAGGGGAGGAAGAGCTGCCACTTCCTCCCTGCACATATTTGATGGCAGAATTTGGCCACATGGGGTGCTAGAGGTGGGAGGATGGTGCTTTGTGCTAGTCGCACAGCAACAGTAACAAAAACTATATTAAAAATATCAGGGCCAAGGTCGGGGTCAGGGGTACTTTAAGAAAGGGTTAGCTTAGTACCTTAGCATTAGCAATCATATTGCTGATAATTGAAGCTTGCACTGGACGCAGTAGCACTGAACCCATATATACTCCTAGGGTGAAACATGTCGGGATACAGCAAAAGAGTGTGCTTTGCTTGATCCCAGGTCCTGATAAAGATAAAGTAAGAAGCAACTTACACTTTTGTAATTCAGTTGAAGCAGAAAGTTGTTTGATTGTATTGATTATGTTAGTGTGTATGTGTTGGAATGGTGGGTATGCGACTTAGACTTCAGCTTTTGTCTGTTTTGTATTTTACAGAGACAATGTTATTTAGTACATCATTTAAAGGGAGCCTATGTATGAAACTGAACATAATACATTTTAAGCTAATACTTCCAGTAGATATGGTATTAACTTATTTATATATTTGATTTTCTTTGAAATTAAGTTGAAGTGACATTTTCATTTTCACCTGTCGGGCTCTTTCGACACAATTTAAATCTGGTTAATCAAGTAAACTTTTCTGTTGTACATGCTCATCCCTTCCACTACACCTCTGATTTATTGGATTCAATTTTCATTTTTATGTCAGATAGTGACAAATTCCATTTACAGTTATCAAGGTGTACATAAGACATTGTGTCTTTGGTCTATTAAATAATAATCCCACAAAGTGCTAAATAAATAGTGTTTCTGAATGTATCTTAAACATATAAAAATGGTGTATATTCAGAAATATACCTCTGTTGTTCAAGATTACTGCATCTTTAAAGCAATGGTGTACAAGACTGTATCACAGGTGGTAGGTCACTAGTCACTAACGGGACCTTACTGAGCATTGGCAAGCCTCCTTTTTTTTGGTGGACTTTCTGCTCCTACCCCACTACTCTCCTTCGGATAACACCTGTTAGTTCTCCTCTGATCACATTATAGCCTAGCCTCTTATTGAGTCCTTAGCTGGATTCTTATATGACTATGGGAATTCAGCAAGGTTTAGCATCAGCAACAGCAGCCTGAAAAGAATGCAGGTTTACTATCTACTACAAACTGCATGGCTATCCACTGGCCCGATAACTCTGACCTCACTGTTATTGACCGGAGTATAGGGCCAGTGGAAAGCCACACAGTTCAGGTCCATTTCCAAATGACGCCTTAGAAATTGCTGCAGAAACCAGTATCTATGAGGGAAGAGATATTATGAGTGAGCTATAACAAGAGGAGGACTTCCTGTAACTCATCACCTTCTGGTTAACAGGCTCTGAGTTTTCAATTTGCAGTTCCATCTCACTTTAAGTATAAAGTGAACTATTGCAGGAATGTGTTACTTTTTTAGAAAATAGTTATAAGCAACTATAACATTCCACTCATAAATTCATGATTTCATCAGTATAGTAATCAAGGCTAACTGTACATAACTGGTCCCGTTCACACTTATGATCTCAAAAATCTAGCAATTATTACTAGCATTTTGCCGCAGCATTTTTTTTGCGATAATCACATATTTTTTACTGGAAATTACACAATTTTTAAGCAATCATGATTGAAATACATTGCAACCATGATCGCTCTAAAATCGCAAAAAAATGCAGCATGCTGATTTGTGTTTAGCGCTAATCGCGTATCGAAAGTGATTGCAGCAGTGAGATCATTGCCATATATTTAACTTGCACTAAGACTAAGGCCCTAAGACTAACTGAAAAGCTAGGCTGACCTATCAACTTTTAAACCTAGTAACCAGGAACTTTTGTTATTTTTTAGTCTATGTTATATAATGGTTGCTGTAATAGTGGTGTGAGAAATTTTCAGAAGGTGATATCTGCTGTTGGTGCCATCATACTGATAAAGTATACCTAAAAAATGTTATTTTGCACAGTGAGAAAACTTTACACTTACTGGTGTTGTTATTAGTCCAATTCCATGGGCTTGATTCCCTAAAGCGTGCTAATTTTTAGCACGCCTGTGAAAAGCCACTTAGCACGTGCAAACTAATATGCACGCAAAAGTTTGGGCGCGCAAAGTTTAGACAAAAATGAAAAAAGAAGCACAAAAAAGCAAAAACTTTTTTGTACAGTGGTAAATAGTTTAACTTCCTGAGTCCTGACAAGGTTTTACTGTTGTTTCTTATTTCCTATCCCTGAGACTACCAGTTTGTATATTAAAGCAACAAAACATCATGGATTCCTAAAGACAGGAAGTAAGAAAGTCTTTGGAATGGGGACAAGACATCAAAATAAAATAAAATGTTTCTTTCATTGCTATTTAAGGGTAAAACTAATAAGAATATGGAATTGATAGGAAAAGGATTTTGGTACAAAGAGTGTTGGATGCAAAGGAATAAAAAGATAGATAAGGGAGAGAATTTTCCATTTACAAGTGTATACCACAGTATTGTTAACTGGGCACTTTCATTGGCTCCTGTTATGTGGTGAAGATGACTTTATGCTGTCTTCATTTACTATGTGTCCATACTCTCGAGGGCTCATAAGCTCCTTTATTTAAAGTCTTTTAATCTCATCTACACTCATAAATTATGTAATCTCCAGCAATGTCACCATGCTTGAGCCCTTTTGGGGTTCCCATCAGCTGCTGAGATTTATCACTGTATCATCTCAGGGAAAGGCATACTGTAATTACATATAGCAGAGAAGAGCATGACACTCACACCACTTACTAAGTCCCTTTTGCCACTGATTGGGAAGGAGGCATGACTGTTACATCCATGGCCCTTGAACCAGTATATTGGGAGTTGAGGGCATGGTTTTGTTGATGTGATGTGGCTGTGGGTGCTGCAATGTGGGAGTAAAGTAATAAAGCAAGGGTTCTTGTAATGTGATTTCAAGTGCTTTGGCTCTTTGTGTTTGCCAACTTTATTTATGTGACCCAAAAGTTGGAGATCCTCTGAGTTGATTATATGGGTAGCTTGAAAGGGAGGGGGGGGGGGGGCTGACAGAGGAGCAGAAAGGGTAGAGTTATAAAAAATGCATATATTCATAGAAATGGGCTCATTTCAACCTCATTTCAACATGTGTAATCAGTGTAGCTGACCGCAAACTAAAAATAGTAACAGTATTTTCAATGCAAACATGAAACAAATGGACAGTGTTTTCAATAGTTTTATGGTGTAATGTATTGACATCCTGTGGGATGATATTGTTGCTCTTGCCAGAGATCTGTTTAATGTTGGACTTGTACACTGCAGCTGTTTAAGCAATTTTTAGCCAATCTTACAAACAGCTATGTAGCGTGAATGCCAAGCTAAATAATCTGTTCAAATATATATATCATCCAGTTGACTTCACGTATCACAGTAGTATAGTAGTAGTAAGACTGCTCAAGACCAAGATGCTCTTTAGATTTTATGCCCTCTGTGAATCTAAGCAACCTACCTTTAAATGACTGACAACAATTATAACTAACAAGGCCCCCAAAATATTGTCTGCATGCCACAGAATAGAGAAAGGAAGAAGTTCCATTTTATTCATCATTCATTGATGCCAAAATGGGACAATTCTATGACATTTGTGAAATGATGGACATTACGATGAACAGTTGAGTCAACACATGGCCCTTTTAAACTGTACAGGTCCACCAAAAACCCTTATGAGGATTGAGAGCCAGGATTGTCTGACCAACTTTCCAATTTGTTGCTGCACAAAAAGCCTGCTTAAGTTTTAAGGAATACACTTAAAATTGTGCTTTTGGACTCCATGCAGATATAGCAATTGGTCTTTTCCAATAACATGATTGGTGTTGGTCAATGGTCAGATGTATATATTTCAGTTTTGTACAGCTTTGAGTTTAGTCCACTTTTAGTCTTGGTTGGATATTGAATTGATAGGATCAATATGAAAATATTTCACATTCAAGTGATATAATGACAACCGATACAAATGACATTTAGATATTTAATTCCCAATACTATTATGTTTTAGATGATGATGATGATTATTTAAAAGTGGCATCATATTTCACAACTCTTTACTAAAAGGGAGGAATAACATTAAATTATCTTAAGAATATATGGAAGGTATACAGGTTACTAATTTACTTTGTGCATATAGACATGTATGTATTCCCTTTTTTAAAAAAAAAAATCTGTGCATCTGATTGGATGTGTTTAGTAAACAGAGTGAGATATCCTTTCTTTTCATTCTTTATTCCTTTAAGTTATTTGTTTTGGAAATACTAGAGCACAACTCTGCCTAGTAGTGTAACAGACCTCAGGAAATTCATTTTTTCTCCAAATGACAACCTTGAATGGTGTACTTTGTTTAAGTAAAGGAGAGTTTGCAACTAGCTCAGCAAGAAAAGAGCAATGTTCCTGTCTTGTTCCCAAAACATAATATGTGTAATAAGTGCAGCAACACTAGACAAGCAACTCAATGTACCACTGGGAATCATCACCTGAAAGTGCTAGTGAACAGGTACTTCTCTTTAAAGAGAACCAGTGACGAAGCACCCTCATGTATTTTATTACATTTATTAGTGGGAACATGACAGTAAACACCTACCCTGTTTTTAGTTTCATTCGTATCTGCTTAATTAGTCTATTAGCAGCTGTGATAAGAATCCCTGACTGGCTCAGTCTAGGTTTGACCTGGAATCATTATAGGTGAGTCACTCTTCTGTGGAGTGTTTTCAAGCCCAAGCCTGCCACCTCCTGGCTCAGATTTCCTGCTTTGCATACTGAGAGTTGTGATGACATGGGAGGGGCTGCTCCTGCTGAGAGAGAATCTCTGAAACAGACAAGTGTGGCTGTAATATGATCTGTGTGCTCTGTGTGCACTCTGTCTGCATAGATAATGATGATGACTGCAGTTTCATTCCTATGAGAGACACTTCCTACAGGCAGCTGCACATCGTACAAAAATTAAAACACACAGATGACAGGCTGCATCAGCCTTTCTCATATAGCCTAGATAGCAGCCTAGTCTCATATAGCCTAGACAGCGCATCCGGAACAACTCATAACCCGGAAGCAGAAGGGATATGAGCCGGTGGCCATATTTGATTTTTTTTCCTGGAGCAATAATAGATAAAAAACACTGAAAAAGGCACACCAGTGCGGTGAAATTATCAGGTAGAGCATTTATTCTTTACAAGCTATCGACTGATATGTTTATTTTGTGTGAATTGTTCATCTCTGGTTCCCTTTAAGCAAAATTACAGGAAATCAAGCTGCTCAGTGTTGTTCCCTTTTTGATTCAGAAGCCAAAATGATAGAAGGCAAGTGTTTTGTTCTGAGAATAAATAAAAGCATATATCTGAATACCAAGCAGTATAAACAATATTTTTTTTTTGTTTTTTAGCCAGAATAGACTTGCTTGGTGGGTAAATGCCGAGGGGTTCCCCCATGCCCAGATCTCTAGGTGGTGACTTTTTCCCTTTGTTCACTAGTCTCTATCTTGGCAGATTCCAACTTTTAAGCAAGCTAAGATTCATACTGCAAATTGTTGACCCTAGGGTCAACCTTATAGTTATTATACTGTGACCATGATCCTGGTCCTACTGTCCTTTTATCTGGCCACACTGTGTAGTTCTTGTCACTGTACTTTCACTTTAGTTAACCCTTTTTATATGTGCCAATTAAAATATAAGTTTTATATTTGTTAAAGTTGGATTTTTTAGATATTAGACTGTGTTGCAAACTGTTGATTGCCTGATGCTTTTCTGGTACTTTTTTCAGTGTAAGTGGTTGTTTAGAAACATGTTAACTGGTAGAGAGATCTTTTTTGCCGCTTGGAAGGCAACATGGAATTCTATGAGAAAGTTATCTAAATTAATTAATAACCCCCTATTTCCCATTACCCTACACAGAACAAATATGGAAGTTGGTCAGAACTTTATAGAGAAAAATTCTCTCAAAGAATAATTTATCAGGCCAGAGCTGCTGCAGATATGACACATAGGGCTTGATTCACAAAGCCATGCTAACTGTTAGCACGCTGGTGACAAGCCCATTATCACGCCTAAACTCAGTTTAGGCATGATAAAATAAACTCGCACGCAAAGTTTTATGCACGTAAAGTTTACGCCCGCAATGACATTAAACCTTATGCGACGTTTCACGCGAAAATATGGAAATAGAGAAGAAAAGATAACAGAGTGGAATCGGAAATTGATCGGAAAATGTAATCAGAAATCGATCGGACAAAAAATCAACCGAAAAAACGTGTGTACCCAGAAAGCATGAAACAGGGATCAAACGTAGGGATCAACAGGTAAAATGTGCAAACTTGATTATGCAGTGAATCTGGCAAATTTTTGCTTAGAGGAAATTTTGTGAAATTGCAAGCAAAATTCTATTTTTTCACATCTGATTTGGAGTCTATGGAGCCAAATTTCACTGTTGATTGCAAAGTCCCAAACATGATACCCAAACCAAATTTTGTATAGCAAGACTAAAACAGAGAACATGTCATAATGACATGCAATTTAAATCAGTGCAATGTTGAATTGCTGCGGCTTCAGTCACAGGGGCATGAGACTGTCGCCCCCCCCCCCCCCCCCCCCCCCCAAAAAAAAAAAAAAAAAAAAAGAAAACTAACAAAAAAAAACCCACCACACCATAGAGAATATTAACCATGTTTCTATATAGAGTGGATGCATATAATACAGGGAGTCCCTGAGATACAAACAACCCACTGATCCTGTCACATTTTGTTGAAAAAAAAAACCTCTTGCCCTACCCCAGCTTAGTGTGTAAATGCACAGTAGAGTGCAGCAGAAGCTGTGCTCTAACCTTTCCATTGGAGTCCAGTGCTGTGCTTCTGCCTGTCCGCTTACCACTTGCCCTAGTGCCCAGCATCTCATACCACACATAGCATGATTACATGCTACATGAGGAGAGCCAGCACTAGAGGGAGCAGAAAATAGACAGGATGGTCGCACAGGCACAGCACTGGACTCTAGAGGGGAGGTTAGAACACAACTTCTGATGTGCTATACTCTGCCTTTACACACTGGACTGGGGAAGTGTAGGAGGGGGATGGGAACTTAGGCAGGTGCCTAGGACCTGGAGAGAGTCTAGGGGCCTGGTTTATGCTAACCCCCAACAAATCTTGCCAAAAAAGCTAGGTCGCCATCAAGCATGGGCTCAAAGTCATTGCTTGTCTAGGGCACCATTTCACTTTAATCCATCTCTGGATGCACAGGGGGACCAAGGTGGCACAGGGAAATTGAAGGTGGCACAATGAGACAGGAGGAGACACTAAGGGAGACATAAGGAGGCACAAAGAGAAACAGAAGGAGGCACCGGGCAGAGGGACAGAGAGACACATAGGAGGGCAGAGGTGGCACAGCAGGACTGAAGGTGGTACAAGGAAACAGAAGGCGACACAAGAGGACAGAAGAAGGTACACACAACCGTGGAGGCATGGCTTAATTTGGGGATGTAGCTTAGTTCAGGGACAGAACTTAATCAGGGGCATGGTGCCCCAGGACCAATGGCACTTCAGACAGTGGCCTGTAATGCCTTTGCCTAAAAACGCCCCAGTTCATTCTCTTTAATTTTGTCATGCTTTAATTTGTAAGGCAGCTTTCACACTTCTTCATGCAAATTTGGCATGCAATTTCTGCATTTTTGTTGCATGCACGGACCTGCGTTTTGCAAATCCTGATCATTTGTGTTTTCCTCTATGGGTTTGTAAATTTGCATGCAAATATTGTGGACTGCGAACATCTATTTTTCCATTGCCGTGATCAATTCTAATTCTACTTTTTCACAAATTATATGATTGTATGAGGACGCATTTTCAAAATGAAATACCAAACAGGGAAATGTGAACAAAAATGCCATCACAGTGAGGCACAAAGAGAGAAAAATGGCTGCAGTGTCGCACATTTAAATGGGCTCCCATCTTAACAATTAATTTTCTTAGCAGCTGTAAAATGGTTCTAGCAAGAAAAATTAGGCAAGCCTCAAAGCAGGTTCAGTGATAATCCTTAAAAAAAGGAAGGTAAAAAGGCAGGCCACAGAATAGGCTGGCAGAGGTTATTTTGTTTAACTTTTACAATTTTTTGGTAGTGAAGTGGGGATGGGGGGTGAATAGGAGAAGAAGAGGATGATGGATTAGAAATGGCAGCAAGCAAGCAGTATCCAGTATTGCTTGTGAATTTTTGCATCGAAAATGCTATTTTTGATTTCAAGGAATTTTTTGTGAATATAGCATTAACACTTTTTTGCGAAAACGCCAAAATTTTAATTTTACTGAAAACTGGGCAAAAACAAAAAAATTATATTTTTAGTAGGAAAATGTTTACCGCGAAATTCAAAAAATCTAAATTTTTACCGTGAAAATTCCACAAAAAACAACAAAACTTGTTTTCAATGGCCTTTTTGCTCGAAAATCGAATTTAACATTATTTTCATGAAAATGAATGTGAAAAGAATATAACTATTTTTGCTGATCACTGTCTGCATCTCACTGAGTAGAAGCATTATAGGCTACTTAACCACTTAAGCACCAGCGGTCTCTGCCACCTTAAAGGACACCGAGATGAAAAAATATTAGGTTTTGTTGTGCTATATGAATTGTTATGTATAGAATGCTTGAGGTGCCCAATGTAAAACTTGCACTGGGGCCTAAAGCTCCTTAACTATGACACTGCCTGTATTAAGGCATACCTGAATTGACAGGTGACATGATGAGATAAATATAGGTACATATAATATAAAGTTGTCTGAAAGCCCTTCCTGTTTTCTTGCACTACAAATGTTAAAAACTAGAGCTATTATATATGAAAATTAACTTGTCAAACAGCTTTTCAAATTCAGCTAGGCTTTCTGAAAAGTAAATGTAAGGCAAAATTATTTTATCTGGATGAGAAAAGACTGATTTGAGTGCTGAAAAGGAATTATTTCCATTTGATTTGCACCCGAATAAAGCAGATTTTTATACCAGACTGTTATGGCTGCTGTTTGGAACTCAGTCTTTAAAATGATGCCCTTAAAGTGAATAGTGTCATACCACTGGGCCTGGGAATGTCTAATTACAGGTCTAGTACTGTTCCATGTTATGAACTGCCACAAAAGACCCGTTAACAGTTCACAATATTACTTCTTTGTGGAGGAGCTAACATCAAATACAGACTCGTCACATTTACGGAGACGACTTCCATGCTCCTCGCATTCTTCTAGGCATTCTCTTGTGTTTTATAATAAATGTGTGTGAATATCTTGACAGTTAACTGATTTCTTTTTATAACATGATATTGACAGACATAGGATTCAGAGTGACTAATAATAGAATGGAGTACTCTATACTCTATGATTAGGACCACTGAAGAGATAGTAGTAACATAATGCAGTAATGTAAACTTTGCAAAGTAAACTTAATTATCATATAAATGAGTTGGAAATGACTTATCTGGGTTACTGCAATGTAGCACTAGTATTATGTGCTTAGGGGTGCATTTATTTATGCCCTTAGTAATCAGGCTTTTAGTAATGATTTCCCAAGGTTCTACAGTTCTCAGCCTCTTATGTTTCCAGATTCAAAAAATATGTTAGCTGAGATGCTGAAATAGCATGGATTTGAAATTTTAGCTGCATTTTGCAGAAAGGCCACTAGATGACAGAAAGGTAAGATTTCTGATTATGTACAGTACAGCACAATCCACCAGATTCTTAAACACTCTCTCTTTAGATTTCTGCAGAATATCCACTTAGGAAATCTAGTTTGAATAAAATAGAGAATCATTTTGCTTTAGTCTTTTGCATATAATAATATGAGCTTAAACTATTAAGACTTAAACATTAAAATCTTTTTTTTTTTTTTTGCAAATAAACAATTCACATGCTAGTGAATAGTATGGATAGTAGTTCTGTAAAATTCAGAGAACAAACATTTTTTTTTTTTTGCTTTCTAACAGGTAATCAAACTTTAACTCTGAATCTTTAATATTGGTTGCTTTGCAGTAACAGGCACATTATTCAATAGCATATACAACTTTACCTGTGAAAGAAAATAAGTGTGTATGAAATTATACCAGTTTGTCGTCACTACTGAATCGAAATCTGTTACAGTGACCATATGGAAATAAGATATAATAATATGGTATACCATTATTTTCAAAGAGGCACAGTCATTTATCACACGTCACTAGTTTATAGATAGTATACAGTATATAGTATAGATAGGAAATATAGGAATTACATGATTGCTGGTATAATCTTGTAGATTTATTTAACCACTTGCCGACCGCACACTCATAACGTGCGTCGGCAAAGTGGCAGCTGCAGGACCAGCGACGCAGTACTGCGTCGCCAGCTGCAGCCTAATTAATCAGGAAGCAGCCGCTCGTACGAGCGGCTGCTTCCTGTCAAATCACGGCGGGGGGCTCCGTGAATAGCCTGCGGGCCGCCGATGGCGGCTCGCAGGCTAGATGTAAACACAAGCGGAAATAATCCGCTTTGTTTACATTTGTACGGCGCTGCTGCGCAGCAGCGCCGTAAGGCAGATCGGCGATCCCCGGCCAATCAGCGGCCGGGGATCGCCACCATGTGACAGACCACATCCTGTCACTGGCTGCACAGGACGGATAGCGTCCTGTGCAGCCCGGAACACCAGGGGGAGGCAGCAGGTAGGAGAGGGAGGGGGAATTTCGCCGCGGAGGGGGGCTTTGAGGTGCCCCCCCCGCCACCCACAGCAGGCAGGAGAGATCAGACCCCCCCAGCACATCATCCCCATAGGGGGGAAAAAAGGGGGGCAATCTGATCTCCCTGCCTGCACCCTGATCTGTGCTGGGGGCTGCAGAGCCCACCCAGCACAGATCAATCAAACCAGCGCTGGTCCTTAAGGGGGGGTAAAGGGTGGGTCATCAAGTGGTTAAAATCACATCTATAGTATACTGAGATGATTTGTTATCATTACCATAACAAGACTGATAACTAGATTTTTGTGATCTGATGACCCCATATCATCATTTAGTCTGAATTAATGGCTCTCATCATATATTATACTAGAAAAAATAGAGCAACACAGGTACTACACCAAAGTCCATGTCTATGGGCGAATGTACTAATGCAATACACAAAAGACGTCCATGACATAATCAAATACAAGAGAATCCAGCTCCATACACAAATAATAATCTTTATTAAAGGGACACTGTAGGGGGGTCAGGGGAAAATGAGATGAAGTTACCCGGGGCTTCTAATGGTCCCCCACAGACATCCTGTGCCCGCACAGCCACTCCCCAATGCTCCGGCCTCGCCTCTGGTTCACTTCTGGAATTTCAGACTTTAAAGTCTGAAAACCACTGCCCCTGCGTTGCCGTGTCCTCACTCCCGATGATGGCACCAGGAGCGTAATTCGCAGGCCCAATATGGTCTGTGCCTGCGCCGTGCGCACCTGGTGACATCAGGGGAAGCAAGGACATGGCAACGCAGGTGCAGTGGTTTTCAGACTTTAACCACTTGAGGACCTAGGGCTTTACCCCCCTTAAGGACCGGCCACTTTTTTTCCATTCAGACCACTGCAGCTTTCACGGTTTATTGCTCGCTCATACAACCTACCACCTAAATGAATTTTGGCTCCTTTTCTTATCACTAATAAAGCTTTCTTTTGGTGCTATTTGATTGCTCCTGCGATTTTTACTTTTTATTATATTCATCAAAAAAGACATGAATTTTGGCAAAAAATATGATTTTTTTTAACTTTCTGTGCTGACATTTTTCAAATAAAGTAAAATTTCTGTATACATGCAGCGCGAAAAATGTGGACAAACGTTTTTGATTAAAAAAAAAAACCCATTCAGCCTATATTTATTGGTTTGGGTAAAAGTTATAGCGTTTACAAACTATGGTGCAAAAAGTGAATTTTCCCATTTTCAAGCATCTATGACTTTTCTGACCGCCTGTCATGTTTCATGAAGGGCTAGAATTCCAGGATAATATAAATACCCCCCAAATGACCCCATTTTGGAAAGAAGACATCCCAAAGTATTCACTGAGAGGCATAGTGAGTTCATAGAAGATATTATTTTTTGTCACAAGTAAGCGGAAAATGACACTTTGTGACAAAAAAAAAAGTTTCCATTTCTTCTAACTTGCACCCAAAAAAAATGAAATCTGCCATGGACTCACCATGCCCCTCTCTGAATACCTTGAAGTGTCTACTTTCCAAAATGGGGTCATTTGTGGGGTGTGTTTACTGTCCTCACATTTTGGGGGGTGCTAATTTGTAAGCACCCCTGTAAAGCCTAAAGGTGCTCATTGGACTTTGGGCCACTTAGCGCAGTTAGGGTGCAAAAAAGTGCCACACATGTGGTATTGCCGTACTCAGTAGAAGTAGTATAATGTGTTTTGGGGTGTATTTTTACACATACCGATGCTGGGTGGGAGAAATATCTCTGTAAATGACAATTTTTTAATTTTTTTTACACACAATTGTCCATTTACAGAGATCTTTCTCCCACTCAGCATGGGTATGTGTAAAAATACACCCCAAAACACATTATACTACTTCTCCCGAGTACGGCGATACCACATGTGTGGCACTTTTTTGCACCCTAACTGCGCTAAGGGGCCCAAAGTCCAATGAGTACCTTTAGGATTTCACAGGTCATTTTCAGACATTTGTTTTCAAGACTACTCCTCACGGTTTAGGGCCCCTAAAATGCCAGGACAGTATAGGAACCCCACAAATGACCCCATTTTAGAAAGAAGACACCCCAAGGTATTCCGTTAGTAGTACGGTGAGTTCATAGAAGATTTTATTTTTGGTCACAAGTTAGCGGAAAATGACACTTTCTGAAAAAAACCAATAAAAATCAATTTCCGCTAACTTGTGACAAAAAATAAAATCTTCTATGAACTCACCGTACTACTAACAGAATACCTTGGGGTGTCTTCTTTCTAAAATGGATTCATTTGTGGGGTTCCTATACTGTCCTGGCATTTTAGGGGCCCTAAACCGTGAGGAGTAGTCTTGAAACAAAATTTCTCAAAATGACCTGTGAAATCCTAAAGGTACTCATTGGACTTTGGGCCCCTTAGCGCAGTTAGGGTGCAAAAAAGTGCCACACATGTGGTATCGCCGTACTTGGGAGAAGTAGTAAAATGTGTTTTGGGGTGTATTTTTACACATACCCATGCTAGGTGGGAGAAATAACTCTGTAAATGGACAATTGTGTGTAAAAAAATCAAAAGATTGTCATTTACAGAGGTATTTCTCCCACCCAGCATGGGTATGTGTAAACATACACCCCAAAACACATTATACTACTTCTCCCGAGTACGGCAATACCACATGTGTGGCACTTTTTTGCACCCTAACTGCGCTAAGGGGCCCAAAGTCCAATGAGTACCTTTAGGATTTCACAGGTCATTTTTGTTTCAAGACTACTCCTCACGGTTTAGGGCCCCTAAAATGCCAGGGCAGTATAGGAACCCCACAAATGACCCCATTTTAGAAAGAAGACACCCCAAGGTATTCCGTTAGGAGTATGGTGAGTTCATAGAAGTTTTTATTTTTTTGTCACAAGTTAGCAGAAATTGATTTTTATTGTTTTATTTCACAAAGTGTCATTTTCCGCTAACTTGCGACAAAAAATAAAATCTTCTATGAACTCGCCATACTCCTAACGGAATACCTTTGGGTGTCTTCTCTCTAGAATGGGGTCATTTGTGGGGTTCCTATACTGCCCTGGCATTTTAGAGGCCATAAACCGTGAGGAGTAGTCTTGAA
Source organism: Hyperolius riggenbachi (assembly GCF_040937935.1). Taxonomy (NCBI): domain Eukaryota; kingdom Metazoa; phylum Chordata; class Amphibia; order Anura; family Hyperoliidae; genus Hyperolius; species Hyperolius riggenbachi. The sequence continues at coordinate 425,126,736 of NC_090646.1, forward strand.
ACCAAATGTCGCAAAATAACCTGTGAAATCCTAAAGGTACTCATTGGACTTTTGGCCCCTTAGCATACTTAGGGTGTAAAAAAGTGCCACACATGTGGTACCGCCGTACTCAGGAGAAGTAGTATAATGTGTTTTGGGGTGTATTTTTACACATACCAATGCTGGGTGGGAGAAATATCTCTGTAAATGACAATTGTTTGATTTTTTTTACACACAATTGTCCATTTACAGAGAGATTTCTCCCACCCAGCATGGGTATGTGTAAAAATACACCCCAAAACACATTATACTACTTCTCCTGAGTACGGTGGTACCACATGTGTGACACTGTTTTGCAGCCTAGGTGCGCTAAGGGGCCCAACGTCCTATTCACAGGTCATTTTGAGGCATTTGTTTTCTAGACTACTCCTCGCGGTTTAGGGCCCCTAAAATGCCAGGGCAGTATAGGAACCCCACAAGTGACCCCATTTTAGAAAGAAGACACCCCAAGGTATTCCGTTTGGTGTATGGCGAGTTCATAGAAGATTTTATTTTTTGTCACAAGTTAGTGAAAAATTGACACTTTGTGAAAAAAAAACAATAAAAATCAATTTCCGCTAACTTTTGACAAAAAATAAAATCTTCTATGAACTCGTCATACACCTGAACAACAGAATACCTTGGGGTGTCTTTTTTTCTAAAATGGGGTCACTTGTGGGGTTCCTATACCGCCCTGGCATTTTACGGGCCCAAAACCGTGAGTAGTCTGGAAACCAAATGTCTCAAAATGACTGTTCAGGGGTATAAGCATCTGCAAATTTTGATGACAGGTGGTCTATGAGGGGGCGAATTTTGTGGAACCGGTCATAAGCAGGGTGGCCTTTTAGATGACAGGTTGTATTGGGCCTGATCTGATGGATAGGAATGCTAGGGGGGTGACAGGAGGTGATTGAGGGTGTCTCAAGGGGTAGTTAGAGGGGAAAATAGCTGCAATCAATGCACTGGGGAGGTGATCGGAAGGGGGTCTGAGGGGGATCTGAGGGTTTGGCCGAGTGATCAGGAGCCCACACGGGGCAAATTAGGGCCTGATCTGATGGGTAGGTGTGCTAGGGGGTGACAGGAGGTGATTGATGGGTGTCTCAAGGTGTGATTAGAGGGGGGAATAGATGCAAGCAATGCACTGGCGAGGTGATCAGGACTGGGGTCTGAGGGCGTTCTGAGGGTGTGGGCGGGTGATTGAGTGCCCTAGGGGCAGATAGGGGTCTAATCTGATAGGTAGCAGTGACAGGGGGTGATTGATAGGTAATTAGTGGGTGTTTAGGGTGGAGAACAGATGTAAACACTGCACTTGGGAGGTGATCGGACGTCGGATCTGCGGGCGATCTATTGGTGTGGGTGGGTGATCAGATTGCCCGCAAGGGGCAGGTTAGGGGCTGATTGATGGGTGGCAGTGACAGGGGGTGATTGATGGGTGGCAGTGACAGGGGGTGATTGATGGGTGATTGACAGGTGATTGACAGGTGATCAGTGGGTTATTACAGGGAAGAACAGATGTAAGTAATGCGCTGGCGAATTGGTAAGGGGGGGTCTGAGGGCAATCTGAGCGTGTGGGCGGGTGATTGGGTGCCCGCAAGGGGCAGATTAGGGTCTAATCTGATGGGTAACAGTGACAGGTGGTGATAGGCGGTGATTGATGGGTGATTGATGGGTAATTAGTGGGTGTTTAGGGTAGAGAATAGATGTAAACACTGCGCTTGGGTGGTCGGATCTGCGGGCGATTTATTGGTGTGGGTGGGTGATCAGATTGCCCGCAAGGGGCAGGTTAGGGGCTGATTGATGGGTGGCAGTGACAGGGGGTGATTGATGGGTGATTGATGGGTGACTGACGGGTGATTGACGGGTGATTGACAGGTGATCAGGGGGCTATGCATACAGTACACAGGGGGGGGGGTCTGGGGGGGGGGTCTGGGGAGAATCTGAGGGGTGGGGGGTGATCAGGAGGGGGCAGGGGGAAGGGGGGGGGATAAAAAAAAATAGCGTTGACAGATAGTGACAGGGAGTGATTGATGGGTGATTAGGGGGGTGATTGGGTGCAAACAGGGGTCTGGGGGGTGGGCAGGGGGGGTCCTGATGGGTGCTGTGGGCGATCTTGGGCGGGGGGGGAAATCAGTGTGCTTGGGTTCAGACTAGGGTGGCTGCAGCCTGCCCTGGTGGTCCCTCGGACACTGGGACCACCAGGGCAGGAGGCAGCCTGTATAATACACTTTGTAAACATTACAAAGTGTATTATACACTTTGTATGCGGCGATCGCGGACTTAACATCCCGCCGGCGCTTCCGGCGGGATGTTGCGGCGGGTGAGCGGCGCCAGGCGGAGGCGGAGGATCGCGTCACGGACGACGCGATCGCTCCGCCCATGCCCCTACAAGGACCGCCGCCTTTGGGCATGAGCTGGTCCTTGTGGGGTCCACTTCCCGGCCGCCTCTGTGCGTTAGGTGGTCGGGAAGTGGTTAAAGTCTGAAATTCCAGAAGTGAACAGGAGGCAGGGCCGGAGCATCGGTGAGTGGCTGCACGGGCACAGGATGTCTGCGGGGACCATTAGAACCCCCGGGTAACTTCAACTCATTTTCCCCCAACCCCCCCTACAGTATCCCTTTAAGAAAATCCCAATAAAAGCAATTAAAATCTACAAGCAGCAAATAGGCACACTCCCGGGACAGAGTAAGGAATAATCAGAATAGCATATACAGATGGTAATAGCAGACACGGCGGCTCAACATGCCGCACAGTAGTGTGTCTATGCACGGTATCCCAATAAATATGATTCAGTATATGTACATAAATGACCAATTGTGCACTCACCCTGGGAATGGAAAGACCACACAACGAGACCCAGATGCTGCACCTATCTCACACGTATTGGACCCCTGTCCTTCGTATGGTTATTATCTCTACACTCCGGATGTACCTATTTGCTGCTTTTAGTTTTTAATTGCTTTTATTGTGATTTCCTTAATAAAGATTATTATTTGTGTATAGAGCTGGATTATCTTGTTTTTGATTATGTCATGGACGTTTTTTGTGTATGGCACTCTCACAATAGCCTGGGCAATATATAACTTCTTTGCTGCTGCTATAGCAAGTTGAATCAGTGCTGCTGAGAAGATACAGTAGGTAGGACTTTTTGTGGGGAAAGAACTGATTTGTACTGACATAGTGTAGATAAAGCCCCACAGACAACAAGCAATATGAATGATGAGTTATTTGCAAGAAAACTATCCACTAGCAATCTGCAGGTCCCTGGATGTACTAAGTTATAATATCTGGGTGTCTGCATAGTATAGCTCTCAACTACAATTTTTTATGTGCGCAACAGTTGTCACACAGCCCAGGCAGTTATAAATGGGGTCTGTTATTTATTTAGTCTCTCTTCTTCCAAGTTAGTGTTAGTGTTGGTAAAGAAAAAAATAATAATTTTCTATTTCTCTTTGCAAAAGAAAACAAAACCTTAAGTACCCCATGTCATGTTCATATAGTTGTACTGACTCTGATTACCCAGATATAGAAGGGGTCTCTTGTTTAGTGTCTTACTTCGAAGTTAGTGTTTATTATTACTCAACAAATAAAGTATTCCACTGATTCTGAATACACTTTTAACGGTACATCTTACATCTTGCTGAACTTCTTACAGGCTTTTGAACAATAATTAGATGGGCTAAAATGCTTAATTAAAAAAAAGCTTGCATGCACATGTGTGTTTGCGTCAGGGTTCCATACAAACCATACAGTGCCACTGAAAGTTTCTCCTGAAGCCTCTATCTCCTGCTCAGCACGCATGCAGGAGGAATTTTTGAGCTGATCCTCACACAGGCAACGCATGCAGTCTGACACTGACCTTGACTTTTTTCTTTTTCTGACACAGTAGGAGATTCTTGTGACATTTCCAAACGTCACTACTCCATTAGGGAATTCAGACAAGGGCTCATTAATATACAGCTACAGATCAACGTCATCTGGTGGTCAGGGTTTGTACCTTAAAGGAAAAAAAAACAAAGTAATCTTGATTCAATGCTAGGAAACACCTGGCTTTCCACTATAAAGTGGTTGCAATCTATATACATGTGGTAAGTAGTTTAGGACCTTACAGTTCCTCTTTAAGAATAGTATGACTTTTCAGGCAGACCAGAATTATGGGACTCTGACAGTGAACATGGGGTGCTAGGGGAAGATGAGAGGACTAACAAGAGAGAGGATCAAGATGCAACATTCACTTACTACCTTCCCTCAACCCACCCTTAACACATATATACTCTTCACTTAAAGTTTTCCCTTTTCCCTGCCAAAAGACATCTGAATGTGGTGATGTCTTCTGAAGAAAAGCCACCATGTCATCACCATGACCCCTATCTTAGTTTTAATAGAGAGATGAACTGGCCATCTTCTAGCCTTCCGAAACAAATACAAATGGCAGCATTAAAAAAGTCAGATGCTGATAAAAAATTACCTTTATTTCAGGTTATTACAAATGTATATTTATGACTATGGCCTCAATTCACTAAGCTTTATCAAACACTTTATCAAATGTTTGATAATTTACCTCATGGGTAAAATCTAATTTTGAATTCACTAAGGTGTTATAGATTTATTGACTGTTTTATCGACAAAACATTTGATTAATATATAACATCTTAGTAAATTCAAAATTAGATTTTACCCATGAGGTAAATTATCAAACCTTTGATAAAGTGTTTGATAAAGCTTAGTGAATTGAGGCCTATCTCTCTTTATGGTTTCCACCTACAACAGTAGTCCCACCCTGTAACACTAAAGGATCTGACCTATATTGCTTGGAAACGTGAAAACCAAAGATTTACTTTAATTTTTCTGCCTGCAGTAAAGTGGTTGCTAGGAGTAACATCCCAAGCTTTAAGTACTATGAGTCTAAGAAAAAGTTATAAGCTTGCAAAGAAGCCAAACTAAAAAAAAATCACTGATTAAGTGTTTTTTTTTCCTGGCTGGGAATCAGGTATCGTTTTGATATGCTTGCACAGCATTGCTAATTCCGGCTTTAATAAAGCATGTAGATTTCATTACAGTGAACTTTCTGACATTCGCATAGAGTGTCCATTTTAATGTTTCACATTAATTGTAATGCTCATTATTTTGCCATTTTTTGCCCTGATGTAGCCCAAGGGTCCTGACAACACATATCATCTCTCCATTAAAAAAAAGTGCCCTGATTGTGATAAATTGTTAGGGACTGTGAATAAACACTAGTTAAATTACAGTATCTAAATAGCTAATAGGGGAACAATTTATGATGTGGAATTTAAAGGAATCCCTAATTGCACTTCAGTTTGCTGTGAGGATGCTCCTTCTATAACATTAAAAGCTATTTTGTTTTGTGAGTTGGATACCTGCCAAGGTTTGAGAGCTAATTGGAATTAAAATAACATTTCTCACGGGCCATTCATTTGCTCAGGCTGAGTACAAATTACTATGCAAGGGAGGCTGAGGGTTCCTAATGATACAGGATAATGATGTTTTATTCAGATTTTAACGAGGTGTAATTATTCTGGTTGAGAGAGAAAAAGATTAAGAGGGTGCAACAATTACCAATTTTTACAACTGATTAAGCGCAAGCCATTACTTGTTCTTGGTCAAATAGGCATTATAATGACTATTACCATTTTCTGCTATTTTTAATGCAAATTACATTAGCATGTAAAACCTTGCCAACTATGCCACATAAATGATGGGCACGAATGAGTCTCTGCGATAAAGAAATTAAACATTATTTTGGTCGTACGTAGTTGTGTGAATGCTAGATAGTATGATTTTGCTTCAAAAAACGTTTGGCAGGTATTTGATTTATGTTGTTTTTGGTGAAAGATGTATTACAGGTACAATAGGTTGACAGTGTACCACTGTGTGCCAGAACTAAACTGATGTAAATAGATGCGGCTGTCATGTTGATCCTTTGTTGATCCTTTGACTTCAGTAGTATCCTATCTGATTCAAATGCCTGGTACAAAGCATACAGTTTGTAGTGTCAGAATGGCTGATGAGCATACCCATGGTGGATCAATGGCTTGATACTGAGGATAGAGGCTTAACACAACTACCAGGCAAGAGGCATTTTTTTTTTATTTTGCATGAAACAGCATTGTAATCTCCCTGTGCAGGGGAATTTGACCCATTAATGTCATTCACCACTAAATACTAATGGAGTGGTGTCACATCAGTAGCATGGCAACCCAGCAAATCAGAACCTTATCAATCTATTAGCTGCAGGGCCAATTTTACATGGGCAAAAATGAATGAGGTTTCCCTTACATTTTTAAACAAGACAAATAACATTTATATTGTGCTTTTCTCCTGGCGGACTCAAAGGGCTTGATTCACAAACCCGTGCTAACTGTTAGCACGGGCATGCTAAACAGTTAGCACGTGAAGTGCAGCTCGCGGACTTCTGTGTGTGCAAAAGTCTGCATTATTGCATGCAAATGTCCGCGATCCCGGGACTTTGTGCGTGCAAAAGTCTGCGATCGGCACTTCACGTGCTAACTGTTTAGCACGCCCATGCTAACAGTTAACATGGGTTTGTGAATCAAGCCCCAAGTGCCAGAGCTGAAGCAACTACGGCACACTCGATAGGCAGCAGCAGTGTTAGGGAGTCTAGCCCAATAACTCCTTACTGATTAGGTGCTGGCTTACTGAACAGGAAGAGCCAAGATTCGAACTCAGGCCTCCTGAGTCAGAGCCCCCAACCATTATTTTATCCAGCCACTGGATAACACTGTGCTGATGGCAAAAGGCCGTTTGTGGAAATGCAAGCACCGACTTATGTTGTTTTAAAAATATAATGAATCTTTATTTGATTGAAAAGATTAAACATTCATCTTTGAATGCCTAAGATAATAATAAATGTACTTAAAAAACTGCTACAGACCATAGAAAAGCCATGTCAGGACCATAATGCATCCCATGTCTTTCATACAATGAATGTATGGGGTAGTGTAGGCATCACATCACCACAAAACAAATGAAACTGCAATCCCCCCAGTATACTATAGTTCTGTACCCATAATATTCCTCAGTTTACATAATGCAGCCTTACTGTGTGCCCCCACTTCCACCCCCTTCCCCCAGACACTCATTATATCTAGTGCAGCCATAACGCTCTCCAGTATTTCTAATGCAGTCATAAGGTACATCTCAAAGATAGTGTTGGTGTTCGGATTTGTTATAGTGAATTCGAACATCTGAATGATCGCTGCTGTTCAGCACCTAAACAAACAGGTCATGTTGCACTATATGTGACTCCGATTGGAACACCTGAATGTCATAATACTTTAGGCATTATGGCATACTTATTTATTGCTGCTGAGGCTCTGGCCTCCCCCATCTGTGTTTCTGTGGCCTGGGCACTGCTCAGCAGCCAGGCCAAGGCAACACAGGATGAGGTTTCTGAAGAGCTTCAGCAGACTTTGGCCATGACTGTATTCACAACTTGGCTGTGACTGTATTCCAGAGAAGGGGGACATAGTGTCACTTTTCAGCAAAGCAGTTTTTTTTAGCCAGAGATATATTGAGAGCTGCTGATGCCTAGAATGAGCTAGGTAGAGTGCACTCTGACTTCACTCAGATAAAATAAATCTACAGCTTAGTTTAGCCAGCACCAAAGGCATTGGTACAGTCACAGTATTTGTGGTTATAAGACTTGGATTCACATTTTAATGGGTCCATGACATATTCTGCTTCCCTTATTAACCCTGGTAAATTGGCCTCTCTATATGTGAAGACTATTTTATTTACCCCAGTGTTTTTGCAACCCATTAAAAGAGCCTCCATTATTTTGCCTCCACTATCATGTACCTTTGTTAAGTCACTCCATTGAATGTGTACCTTTGTTTCATAATTCAGATGTGAGTTATTCCGAATCTACCACATTCATTATGAATTTGCTAATAAAGGAAAGGGTGTAGACAAGTTTAAATAAAATCAAAATAGATAAGACACCTGGCCTAGGTATTGAAGGAGTTAAGTTGAGTTATCAACAGGCCACTTTATCTTATTTCCTGTAAGTCTCTCTCAAGGGGGTCAATCCCATATGACTGAAGTACATCCGTTACTTTCTTCTTATTCTAGAAGGGAAAAACATCTGATCCAGGAAGCTACAGACCTATAAGCTGAACAACAGCAGTTATGTGTAAACTGTTCAAAAATGACATGCCCCAGAATAATAAAGACAGGTTTTGCATGACCAATATGCTCATTTCTTTATGAAAGCAAATCTAGATCTTAGGAAAGCAAAAGACATAGTATTCTTGGAATTTACATAGGCTTTTGACACTGTTACCAGAATGGCCAGGGGCAGAAGCTGAGGATGGAGGAACTAGGGAGGAAGTACATAAATAGATTGAGAACAAGTAAAGGGACATAAGTGAAAGTGGCAGTAAATGAAACATATATTTAAAGTGGTAACCTGTTACCAGTAGTGTTCAGCAAGGGCCAGTATTGGGTTCAGTTCAACTCTATTTTTTATTAATAACAGAGTGGAAAGAATACAATACAATAATACAATACAATAACATTTCTATAGCGCTTTTCTCCCATAGAACTCAAAGCACTTAGGCTCTCTCGGATTCAGTAATTGGTAGTAGGATGACGTATTCACACAACAAAAGTTATATTTCTGCAAATGCCAAACTGAACAGGTGGGTTTTCAGTCTGGATTTAAACACCTCCAGGCATGGAGCTGTCCTGATCTGTTGAGGTAAGGAGTTCCAAAACGTAGGGGCAGCATGACAGAAGGCTCTGGGACCAAAAGTTTCCAAGTGGACTCTGGGTATGACTAGATTATTAGAACCTGTGGATCTGAGAATGCGGGGATTGCTACGCAGCTGCAACATATCTTTCATGTATCCAGGGGCCAGATTATTCAGGGATTTAAATGTCAGTAGGCCGATCTTGAATAGGACACTCCATTCTATAGGTAGCCAGTGAAGGGAGTGCAGGACTGGCGTTATGTGACAGTGACAGGGTTGGTTGGTTAGCAGTCTGGCAGCAGTATTCTGTATCAGCTGTAGGCGGTACAAGACCTTTTTTGGAAGGCCAGTGTAGAGAGAATTGCAGTAGTCCAGTCGGGAGGTAATGAAGGCATGAACTAAACTTGGTAGATCTTCTGGGGGGATGAGGTGCTTGATTTTTGTGACATTCTTAAGGTGAAAATAGGATGGTTTCACCACGACAGAGATGTGAGTTCTGAAGTTTAGATCCTGATCAATTAGAACTCCCAGGCTACGCACATGATCAGAGCTGCGTAGATCCGTGCCTCCTATTCCCAGTGGTGAAGACTGCAAGTTAAATTGTTTTGTTGTCATGCGCTGCCCTCCGATCAGAAGGACTTCAGTTTTGTCTGCATTCAGTTTCAGCCAGTTGTCATTCATCCATTGCTGTAGTTCATGTAAGCAGGCGTTTATAGTTAGAGTTGGGTCTGTCACACCAGGCTTGAAGGAAAGATATAGTTGGGTGTCGTCCGCATAGCAGTGGTATGTCAGGCCATGTTTTTGGATTAGTTTTCCAAGCGGTAACATGTAAATTGTAAAAAGCAGGGAAGAGAGGATTGAGCCCTGGGGCACCCCATACTTAAGTGGTACAGGGGTGGTCAGGAAGGGCCCCATAGACACTTTTTGGGTTCTGCCACTCAAGAAGGATTGGAACAACTGAAGAACTATGCCATCATGAATACCATATTCCTGTAGCCTGTTTATCAAGATGTCATGGTCAACTGTATCAAAGGCTGCAGACAGGTCTAGCAGTATGAGGATCGAGCACTCTCCTCTGTCTCTTGCCATGAGCAGGTGGTTGCATATTTGGATGAGGGCAGTTTCAGTGCTGTGATGTTTCCTGAAGCCAGACTACTGTTGTTTTGTAGGATTTTGGCTTCTAGCTGGAGGTATACAGCTTTTTCAATTAGCTTACCCAGAAAGGGAAGGTTAGAGACAGGTCTGTAGCTGGTTATTGCATCTGGGTCCAGGGAGGGTTTTTTGAGGAGAGGCCTGATGATTGCTTCCTTCAGTAAAGCAGGAAATATCCCTGATTTTAAGGAACAGTTAACAATTTTGAGGAATACCGGTACAAACAGGTCGGGGCAGTTCAACATGAACTGTGTTGGGCCAGGATCCAGGACACAGGTAGTTAGGCGGAGGCAAAGGAGGATGCTTAATGTGACTTCTTCATTAATTTCTTTGAAGTTTGACCAAGGTGTTACGTTGTATCTGCTAATGGTCTTCGGCGCTATATTAGGCTCAAATGCTGTAAGTTGGATGGTGGACCTTATAGCGGAGACTTTGTCTGTGAAGAAATGGGCAAATTGGTCACAGAGGTCCTTTGAAGACTCGATATTAAGTTTTTGACATGCCGGGTTGCAGAGTTTTTCCACTGTGCAGAACAGTTGGGCTGGTTTGTTAACTGCATTTGCAATCTCTTGTGATAGAAAGGATGATTTTTTTCCCGTGATTACCTTTTGGTAGTTCTTCAAGTTGAGTATTGAGGCATGTTTGTCTTCTGGGGACTGAGATTTGCGCCAGAGTCTCTCAAGTTTTCGGCCTTGTCTTTTCAGCTTTTTTATAGAGTTATCAAACCACTGTGCATGATGGTGTGGAGTAAGATATTTGGTGCACAGAGGAGCAATGGTCTCAAAGGTGGAAGACACACATTTGTTGTATTCAAACACCAGAGTATCAGGGTCCAGGCTGGAGTCAGTCAATTCATCAAAGCTAAGGTTATCTCGGATATGTTTAGGTGTTAGCCCTTTTAAGATATTTTATTTGATTCTTGAACTGGTGTTTGACAGCTGGTATTGAGAGGGAGAAGTGGATAGTGTGATGGTTTGACCAGGCAACAGGATTAATTTCCACATTGGCTATTGACAGCCCAGTATGGAATATAAGGTCCAGAGTGTGACCTTTCCTGTGAGTAGTAGAGCTGATTGATTGGGAGAAGCCAAGTTCATATAAGGCACGAGGTAGCTCTATTCCAAATTGTGAAGAGGAGACATCCACCCATGTATTGAAATCTCCAAGAACAATCCATCTGGGGTGTTCCAGTGTTAGGTTGCATAGGAGATCTACAAGTTCCTTAAGGAAGTCTGAGTCCTTTTCTGGTGGGCGGTAGATCAGCAATATGTTAATGTTTTTCTCAGCTGAAAGTTGCACCCCCAAGCATTCAAACGAGTTGGTAGGTCCTACAGTAAGTGGTCTGATTTTCAAGGCTGATCTAAAGCAAAGTGCAACCCCTCCACCCCTGCATTCAAAGTAATGCTTCCATCTTCCCAGATGATAGAAAATTATGTAGGATCAACACTTCATAGGATAGTGAGAAAAAGATCTCTAAAGCACGGTGTACAAGCAGGCAGATGGCAAATGGAATTTAATGTAGATAAATATAAGGTCATGCATCTTGGACAAATCCATCAGCCTGTTCAATATTTACCTTTCCAGGCTCCAGCGGGGGCACTGTTTCGGCTTTTGACTCCGAAGTAGATGGAAATACCCAATCTCAGTCAGATCCGTTCTACTGCGCAGGTGCCAGAGACCGGCAGTAGAACGGACCCGACTGAGATCGGGTATTTCAGCCTACTTCGGAGCGCAGTGCCGCTACTGCGCCTGCGCTGGAGCCGGGAAGGTAAATATTTACATTGCCGATGTTTGGAGGGGCACAGCAGGACCCTCTTGGGACGCAGGAGGACAGGGGAAGCCTCGATAGGATCCGGAGGCTTCCCCCTCCCGAGGTGAGTACCCCCCAGGGGCCGTTTTTCTCAGTACAGGTTTTCTTTAATGGAAAAGCACCATATAAACTTAATAGCATATGGCTAGGGATATCAGATTTGGAGAATGACCAGGAAATACTTGAGCAACCATATTCAATGCCATACAGCAGAAGCTAAAGCAAATGCACAAAAGAAAACAAAAAATAAAATCACTAGATGTTAGTATAATAGTATGCTAGTTTGTTACTCTCTATGTATCACTTGTGAAGCCACATATGAAGTATGGGATACAGCTTTGTGCACCACACTAAAGGAAGGACATTGACATTTTAGAGAAGGTACAATGACAGGCAGCTAAATGAATCAGAGGGCTGGAAAGTCTCACTCTGTTAAGAAAAGTTACAAAAAAAAGTCTCATTTAACTTGGGAAAGAGACAGAAGAGAGAAGTGACCTGATTAGTTTGCATGAATACCTCTAAGGGCAATGTAAAAGCTTGGCCAGTGAGCTTTCCTCCCTAGGAATGCATAAAAGAATAAGAGAACATAAGCTTTGCATGGAGGAAAGGAGACTTTAGTACCTATTTAGAAAAGGATTCTTCTCAGTAAGGGTGGCTAAAATGCTGAATATTTTACCACAGAAAGTAGTTATGGAAAATTCTATAATTGATTTAAAAGGGGACTTCTTACCTCGAAGAGCATCCACCACTATGATTACTAGATGTAGAAAAGTGATACTTTGGTCAAGTCAGAGACCCAAACCAGTTAATATTACCTTTCCTTTATGAATATGGTGATCAGCTTTAACTCCCTGAAGGTTCTAGGGGGATGGTGAACCAGTGCATTCCCTGAGTATGAAGAATAACACTTCAGAGAGGGAGTTCATTATATCGGAACACATGTGCACTTCACTTATGTGCAACCAGCAGACTTTTCTAATGAGGTAGCTTTGTAATTGTACAAAGGTGATTATCTAAATATTGACCTTCTACCTTTTGGCATTGATTTCTGGTTTGTATATTGTTGGGAGGGAGTTCATGTTTCTAAATGCATTTAATTCTCCTAAAGGGAACAACCCCTAATATTTACATCTTTTGATACTTTGTCATTTAAAACTTTTTCAAGGATACTAAATACTGACATTGGTAGTTTCTTTCTTTCTTTCTTTCTTTCTTTCTTTCTTTCTTTCTTTCTTTCTTTCTTTCTTTCTTTCTTTCTTTCTTTCTTTCTTTCTTTCTTTCTTTCTTTCTTTCTTTCTTGGACCTAGCTCAACTTGCATAAGTAGTGGTCCTACAAAGTTGTGTGTGCCAATCAGACAGCTAAAAAGCTCAGCCCATTTCATATATCAATATATGCAGGGAAAGGGAATAAATCACTAAGGCCCCCTTGGCTCCTGTCCATTCCATTTGTTTGTCTCTGTACTTTGTATGGCTAGCTAGTTCAGGAGTAGAAAAGGATGACACAAATGTGCCTAGTATGCTTGTTTGCCTTTGGTTGGCTTCATAGAGATGATCAATGAGATGCTAATTTTCTTTCAATTCTATGCCATAAATGTTGTTGCAATTTGTATATAGCTTACTATTGGACCAACCAATAGCAGTTTCTGCCAATGTGGACTGATCTAGTTTTAGATTTGCATCAAGCTGGATAAAAATGCAAAACTTTGATCAGCTCCATAGACTTTACCCATGGAATGCATTCAAATCTGAAAATTATCTGATTGTACTACCTTACTCTGCTAATGTTAGATTGAACTAGAAAGGAAAACCAGGCAGAAAAGATTTGGAAGTGTGTATTTTGTCATTCTATAAGATGGCAAACAAATGTACCGTATATACTCACATATAAGCCGACCCACATATAAGCCGAGGTACCAACGTTTCCCTCAAAAATCAGGAAAAAGTTATTGACTCGCATATAAGCCCCCTCCCTTATTTCATAGCTCCCTCGTCTATCTTGATGTGCTCCCAGTATGAGGGAAAACCTTAAAACCTTAATTTGACTAACCAAATACCTCCATAGAAACATGCTTGTACAGACTGCATGTTCTTTCTGACAAAGGGACAGAGAGGCAAGTGCTCTCTCAATATGAAGGAGGGAAGAAACAATCAGAAAACAAACCCCCTATTGCCCCAAGCAGGTTTCTGCTGGATCAAGTCGGATCCCAATCTGCATCACTGCAATGCAGTCTTGAAGATAGCTGGCTTTTTCAAAACATTCATGATAGGCTTTCACTTGTGTGGAGTAATCCCCAGACAGCATGGAAGTGACCTGCATTTAATGTGATCCACGTTGCAGAAAGCATCAATGAGCAACACGTGTTAATCTGTTTATATGAAACAATAATGTCACAAATGTAATGATTAGTGCAGCAATCCTGCACTCATCCATGTTTCCTTTCCAGCCCAGCTGATGCCCCCTATTTGCAGCATGATGAGGACTAGAGACAAGCAATATGAGATCTGACCTGAGCCCCAGCAATGGTCATTAGTACAGCTGTGGTAGAGTGGAGCCGAGTAGCAGCATCACTTGCAGTGCCAGTGGATTCCCTTCTTCTCCCCTGCAATGGTGATAAGTGCAGCTTTGGTAGAGTGGAGCCGAGTAGCAGCGTGTCTTGCAGTGCCCGGGAATTCCCTTCTTTGATGCTCTCTCTGTCTCAAGACACCACTAGGTGGCGTCATAGATATGAGACACTGACAAGAGGGTCAGAGAAGAAGGGAATCCCTGGGCATGTGACTCTGCTATTCGGCGGCTCTGCTGTACTGCAGCTTCACTAATTACCATTGCGGGGGAGAAGAGGGGAGACCCCGGGCACTGCAAGTGACACTGCTACTCAGCACCGCTCTACAGCAGCTGCTCTAATCACCGATGCTGGGGCTCAGGTCAGACTTCTTTAGCTCTCACCTTGCTGTGATGTGAATGGGGATATGAACACAGCAGGGAGGGCGGCCACTGCAGGGGGGGCATAGTAAAGCACCACACAAGTGCAGTATTGCTCATTACAAATAGCCGCGGAGGTACTTGGAGGACACAGATCACTCTGTGAGCAGAGTGATCATTAGAAATGTGGATGTGACTCGCATACAAGCCGAGACCCCCACTTTTGGGCCACTTTTTTGGGGTCAAAAATTCGGCTTGTATGCGAGTATATACAGTAATATATTTTTCAAATACTTTCATTACCGACCGTACATTTATTTTAAAAAAATGCAAATAAAGAAAGGATGATTAGGAACCCCTTTTGTTTTACACTTACCTACAGAACAGCTCATATTAACTGCTCCTCTGTTCATTTACATTTTATTGATGTAGCATTCAAATAACATTTAATATTCATGGAACACTAGTAATAAAGTTGAAATAAATTATGAAATTTCATCCTGCTTAATTCTTAAATTAGTTAATAAGGAGTTGAAGACCTGCAGTAATATTAAATGGAAGGCTACTGTCTAATGGAAATCACTGCATTTTTAAAGATCTCAGTTCAGTCATTTAAGATCCATTATGTGCAGGGGCTAGATAATGAATCAAGCTGAAACTGAAGCTGTGTTTCAGTGATTTGCTATAGTACTACAATTTATCAGGTTTGATATATTTGATTTACGAATATGCCGAGGTGAGCCCTAGCTCTCAGCCATGGCTTTTTTTTTATTATTAATGCAGCTAATTTAATCCTGCAAAATATGTAGGAATTTGGCAAGATTAGAAAAAAATATTACTTATTTTATTGTGTTTTATTAAGGTATGACCAACATAAGTGAAAAGGTAAATGGAAGTTGTTTGTGTGTCTGTATCATTTTTTACATATGATTTAACTTTTGATTCCAAAAATCAGAGAAGGTTATAAATGTTGTAAATTAATATAGATGTTTTCATACTTTACATTACTGTTAAGGCAGTCAACCGGTGCTTATATCAGTCATGTTAGTAAAAGTTATAGGGCCTGATCCTATTCACTTTTTCTCCTATATTTTCTCCAAGGGGATATTTTCACATCATATTAAAAAAATGCCTTTTAGGCCTCCAGCAAGCAAAAACATACTCAGAATAATCTTGACAGTACTTGCTCACCTGCTGTTTTGTTACTTTTTCAATTGCAGAGTGTGGAAAAGTTACTTTAAAGAGGAGCTGTCAGCCACACTATCTCAGAAAAAAGTAGATAAATACTTGCTCTACTTACATAACATATGTATAAACCTGTCCACATTTATCATCAAGAAAAGTAATAGTGATTTTAACTTTTGGATTGCCTGATTAGCATCCTTATTACTTGTTTTCCAGATAAAAATAAATAATTGATTTTTTACTTTATACCTGACAGTTACACTTTAAAAAGAAGAAGAAAAATTATCTCCTAGAAGAAAACTTGGGAGAAAATGTGAATTGAATAGGGCCCATGATGTGTTTAATATTTGTACATCACTTGGTGGGATACTATTTCAAAATCTTATCAAGGTCTCACCTCAATCCCTTACCCAAACCCCAGCATACCATTCCCTGTTGTGTTCTTTGTAATGTTAACTAAATGATAACTTCAAAAGGATTAAGCAAGCATACTTACTACAGCCATAGAGTGTAGGAGGACTTGGGAAATACAGAGAAACCATCTTGCTGTTGGAATTTCCAAAAGATGATGATCCACCTCAACACTATTAAACTCTACAAAATTGGTTTTCAAAGATTTGCCAAATAACTAATTGGAATTATCAAGTAAGAGTTTGTCATAAAATTCTGTATTAAGTAAGACGTTATATTATTGCTGCCATTTTTTCACATATAATGCTGCTAATATTGGACCATGGCATGTGGTCAGCACACTTGCATTACATCTCTAAAGTCCTGGGTTTCATTTACATCAACAGCACTGTGTGAAAGCAGACCTTTATTTGTATAATCCCCCCCCCCCACGCCATATAAACTAGATCCTCTTCAGTTGTCCCTATCGTCTATGTGCAGTTGTTCCGCTTCCCCTCCAGTTATAGAAGCACCATCCTATATGCAGTAGCCCCAATTAGCAAAAATGCAGAACATTGTTTATTTTAGTGTGAATATTTACACAAAATGGGAAAAATCGCAAACTTATTACAAAATTATTTTCAATAGTATTTTCACTTGAATTGAACATTATTTTTGTGTAAATGAATGCAAAAAGAATATCAGAATTTTCTCTCATCACTGGTGACCACCACACACCAAAAGGCCTTGACCTACCCATGATTATAAAGTCAGCCTCTGTTCCAATGCACAGCCGTGTATGTTTATTTGTGTAGGTGGGAAACATAGTTTTGGTTACTTTTGCTGGTGGACGCTCATGCTAGGATGTACTGACTGCAGAATGACTACCATAGCTCTCTGTAAGGCTTATTTTTCCAAATGGACACTAATGGATAATAAAGTATACAATACAGCTATAAGGCACGTTTATCCTTGTGTTTGTGCAAAAGAAAGGCAAAATCGGATGGTGAATGCGTTCTAAGTTATTAATAGGATGCATTTAGACTGTCAGTTGAAACATGCACATGGACTGCAAATTCAGAATCCCGACCTGCTTTTTTTTTTTTTAAACTGTATCTCCATTCCACCGCAATTGTCGTATTTCAGATGCAATAGAAGCCTATGGGAACTGAGGGTGCCCCAGCAGAAGCATGGGGTGCCCCAGAAGAAGCATTTGGCACCGCGTTGGTTTGCAAAAAAAAAATAGGAATCCTGCTATAAAAATGAAAATTCTCATTGGTTCATGGTAATGTGAATCCTTCCTGTAGCTTGGTAGGCCTCCTGTTGATTTTTTACAATCCAACAGGAAGCCTCCCGCTTCTGCCATGTTCCAATCGGTTTCGGGACAATGGGCAGTATGGCGGTTGAAGCGGACATGTGGCGATGCAAATAGAGCAGATGCAAAATAGCAAGTATGTGAATGGCATGACGCAGATGCCAGCGCATCCTGAGCATATGCACTTACCTGCCTGTTCTGCATCTGCTGCATTGCAGTGTTAACTGAGACTTATTCTTGGCAGACACTGTGTCAAGTTTGACACAAGGTCACTTTAAACAGATTTATATTTGTTATCTGAAATACTATAAAAATGTAAACACTTGGGAATAAACTAACATCAATGCACAGAAAAATGCTAGCAAAAGAATTTGTAGCAATATTATAAAGAAATATGTTTTCATCTTCAGCTTCTGGAAACATTCTTCATAGCATGGTGACATTCGAATACAAAATATTATCATGCAGATAAACTAAAAATAAATAAATATAGACAGAAATAAAAGCAAAGTAAGCTACAGAGAAGTGAAGCAGGGTCAGTGAAGTGTGCAATGTCTGAGATTGATGTTGATACCTTTCATTGTCAAGTGAAATGCCAATAGTGCTTGTATAGCATTTTGTGAGGGCAATGGGAGTATTGATTTCTGAGCAATAATAAAGAATGAAGCAAATCTCTCAGGTATAAAAATATTGGCAGCTGTTACATAGAATTGACTCACAGAGGCATGAGTACAGCTTCTATCTCAGAACAAATAATTCAGGTTTCAGAAGAATTTCAAGAGCAGCGAGGCATGTTCATAGGGCACATCCCCTGCTATTAATTTACCTGCAGCTTTCACAGGCTTCTCCTTCGATCGGCCAATTGGTCTGTGAAGAGCAAGGACAAAATTGATTTCTGAAGACTCCTTGAAAGACAATATAACATAAAATAAACAATGTAATGAAACCTAAAGTATCTGGAAATATACACATTATCTTTCCACATGGGAAGCTTAGAAGTATATATGGATACATAGAAAGGTGAATATATATATAGATAGATAAGTCTGGGACCTTGACATACACCCCATACACCCTTGACATACCCCTATTGGTATATCTGCAGATATGTGTTACTGACCTCTCTGCTTCTAATTATATTAGAGATAGTTACACTTGTTAGCTTGTGCTGAGTTGGTCAACTGATTTTTTTTGTCATCTCCGGTATACTATCCTTCCCTGTCAACAAATGGTCAAATGGTGTCTTGTTTGCATGATTTATTCATGCCCCCCCTATCCATCTTTCTCTCTATCTATGGGCCATATCCTATTCATGGTGATAAGTAGCTTGCAGATGCAAGCTACTTGTCACCTTGCCATCGCGCAAGGATTACCGGCAAATCCTATTGCCCATATCCTTCGTGCAACGGCTGCTCGTTAGGGAGCATTACTCAGGCAAAAGTCTGAGCGATGCTCCCTTTTACCGGGTGATGGGGACTCGGGGAGTGAGGTTTATGCTGTGGTGCTGTCCTTCAGCACCACGGCCTCATCCCCCACACATGCGCAAACATGCCGAACATCCACCACCATCTTCCGCTGCAGCATCTGGGGGTCTCCTGTAATAAGGAGATCCCCAGAGCTCCCTGTCGATTCACCGCAAACCCCCCACATAGCTCTGCCGGGCACCCCTGTTAACATACATACCACCGCTGATCACCCGACGCCTTTCATTGCAAATTCTGTTGCGTAATTACAGTGTATCTATCACTGTAATTACTGTGCGCATAGGAGCCCGGGCAAAGCATCTTTAAATCTGAAGCTAGGGCTCCCCATTGGTCCGCTGTCTGAGTCATTTTATTGGTTCAGACAGCGGACCAATGGGGAGCCTCGGCTTCAGATTCAAAGATGCTTTGCCCGGGCTCCTAAGCGCACAGTAATTAATTACAGTGTTAGACACAATGTAATTACACAACGGAATTTGCGGCGAGAGGCGTCTGGTGATCAGCGGCAGTATGTATGTTAACAGGGGTGCACGGCAGAGCTATGTGGGGGGCTTCTAAGGTGTGCAGCGACCCGACGGGGAGCTCTAGGGATCTCCTTATTAAATGAGACCCCCAGATGCTGCGAAAACTACGTGCGTTAGCTGGTTTAGACCTGCTCTTTGCAGGTTTAAGCTAACTCTCCTGTCTGCTGGGAAGCATGGCTTCCCGGAGGCACGCAACGGGTAACTGGATACGATGTAAAGAACTCGCTGGGCGATTATATCGCCCAAGCGAGTTCTTTTCTGCCTGGGGGGGATCATAACTTTATTAGAATTAGGCGATGCCCACATCGCCTACATTAACCTATTTTGGTTCCTGGACGTAGTTTCTACGTCCAGGAACCATGCGCGCTACCGCGCGCCCCCGCGGCCGATCGTGTGCGTGCATGCGCACTCCCGGCCGTGGATTCGGTAGCCAAGGAATCAATGTATCGGGCTATGGAGCCCGATCATTGATTCCTCTCCCCCGCTGAAAAAGCGACAGCTTCTCTCGGAAGCTGAGCTTTTTCTGGCCGTCTCCTTCCCGATGCGTCACTCTAAGCACGTGCTACGCTTAGAGTGACATCATGTAAACAAACTCATGGCCGCCATCTTGTGGCCAAAAAGTAATACTACACCTGAAAAAAAAAAAAAAGAATTAACACACATTTACATTATAAATCTATTGTTTACCTCCCACCCTCCCAAAAGTACCCAAATAAAATGTTTAGTATAAAAAACAAAAACAAAAAACATTACAATAAAAAAAAAACATGTAAATATTTACCTAGGGGTCTAAACTTTTTAAATATCAATGTAAAGATGAAATATTTCTATATTTTTTTTATTTTAAACTTGTAAATAGTGATAGATGCAAAGTGGAAAAAATGCACCTTTATTTCCAAATAAAATATTGTCGCCATACATTGTGATAGGGACATAATTTTAACGGTGTAATAACCGGGACATATGGACAAATACAATATGCGAGTTTTAATTATGGAGGCATGTATTATTTTAAAACTATAATGGCTTATTCTTCCTGTTAAAATGCATTTACAGTAAAGTGGCTCTTAGCAAAATGTACCCCCCAAAGAAAGCCTAATTGGTGGCGGAAAAAACAAGATATAGATCAGTGCATTGTGATAAGTAGTGATAAAGTTATAGGCTAATGAATGGGAGGTGAACATTTCTCACGTGAAAACGATGGAACCTGAATGGGTTAAGTACTCGCCAGTGCTTAGCGCTGGCGTGTTTAGTAATAAGATAGGGCCCTATCTGCGCAAAGTTTTAGGTAGGTGTGAAAAATGTTGTAAACAAGGAATGCTTTCAAAAATGAAACTGCCTTCAAAACAGCATCAATTCTACTAGGTACACAGTTTTTGAAGGAACTTGGCTGGTAGGTTGTTCCAAACATCTTGGAGAATTAAAGTCAATGGGAACTGTAAAAAAAAAAAAATCAGCCAGATACGCCAGCTCCCCTATTTGAATCCTCCACCATGGGGGACTTCAGAAGTGTTCAAGAGCCCGAGTGCTCTCGAAGACAGGCAGCTCCTTACTGCACCACCGTGAGCGCGTGAGAGAGTGTGTTCACTGTGTTCAGGTGCAGGGCAGGGCTGCCTGTCTTTGGGAGCACTAGGGCTCCTGAAGACTTCTGAAGCCTCTTTCAGTGGCGGAAAGGAGTAATTGACCAATTTGGTCGAATACTGCTACTAGTGATGCTCGGATACCCCCCATCACGGATTCAACCAAATTTGGTCACAATGAAATCAAAATCTGCTGAAGTCGTGATTTTGATCCATATTTGAACTGGCCTTACGTAATTCGGCCCGGATTTTACCCGTGATTGCCCCTAAAATCCAGAATCATGGGCCGTGATTCAGGATTAAAAGCCTGCCAAAACCCGCTGAATTTAGTGGTTAATAGCAAAGCTCCCTTACATGGTAGAAACACCAAATTTGCCAGATATGTTAAGAAGTATAGTGGGAACCAGAGGAAAACATTTTTTTCAAAAAGACCTTATAGTTTTTGAGAAAATCGATTTTAAAATTTCAAAGGGAAAACGTATACATTTAAATGCGGTTAGTTAATGAAGCAAAACTGGACGATTTTAGTGGTTAATTGCAAAGCCCCCTTACATGCTAGAAACACGAAATTTGCAGGATATGGTAAAAAATATTCTTTTCCTATTTTTTTTTTTTTTTTTACTTTTTTTATGTTTAGAAGGTGGGAAATAAAAAAAATGACGTGAGGTTCCCCTCTACAGAGCATATTTAACCTCTTGTTCCCCATGCAGACTGGAATAGCCAGAATGCGAAGCCCCGGCCGACTGGGGCTTTGCACTCTGAGGTATACCAGCCTGCATGGTCCATGGTATGGGAGGGCTTGGCCGTACCCTCCCTCCTGGAGCCCTTGTCCAATCCATGGACAAGGGGCTCTTCCCCACCTCCGGTGCCCCAGGAGGAGGTGGGGGTGACAACTCCCTGAGGGGTTAATGGTGGCATCTGGGATTCCCCTTTAAGAAGGGGACCCCAGATGCCTGCCCCCCTCTCAGGAGAAATTAGTATAGGGGTACAAAGTACCCCTAACCCATTTCCACAAAGGGTTAAATGAAATAAAAACACAACAAAGAATAAAGTACATTAATAATCTTAATTAACCAGAAATACTTACCTGTACCTTTAAAAATGTTCCCATGCCAATATCCTCAGAAAAGGTCCCACGCCAATATCATCTATCTTGCGATCTTCATTAAGTTGATTGAAGATCACAGCGCACCGCCGCCACACATGTTGCCCCCGCTGCATTGCTCTCAGCTATACTAAGTATAGCTGAGAGCACATCCTAAGCGGATGCTATACCACTGGCTCCTGCTTTCCTCCCTGCCTCCCACACCTCTCACCCACATCCATGCTGGCACCCAGTGGACCTATGGGTGCACTGGGTGCCTGCATGGGTGAGGGTGATAGGCGTGGGAAGGACAGCGGGAGCCAGCGGTATAGCGTCCGCATAGGATGCGCTCTCAGCTACCGAGCATGAGCAGTACTGTCACGCCGGCCGCCGTGATGAGGCAAGGCGGCCGCCGTGCTGATGACTGACGTCATCTTTCCAGAAGAAGGAGCACGACACTCGGTCCCGGTGTTTCTGGGAGCCATTTCTGAGCAGGGCCTGGGAGAGGAGCCAGAAGGACACCGGGGGACCTCCTGACCTACGGTGGGCTGGAGAAGGCCCCAGGTAAGTTCAGATTTTGCTTTTATTTACTGCTCGGAGTCCCTTTAACATCAGGTCATATTACATTCTATCTGTTTATTTACACCCTTTACCTCTACATAAATGGAAGGTATACAGAATATGTCAAAATTATGACGGAATATTTAAATAAATATTTAAAAGGAAAGCTGGAGTATCTGTACAATGAAACAGAATTATGCATCAGATTTGCAAGTTTTAATATTAGAACAGATGTGCTTCTCATAAAGGGAATTTGAACACAGAATCATTAGGGATTGTTAATAGGCTAAATTATACATAATATTGAAAAAGTCACATAGGACTCTAATGAGAGTTTCCAGCATTGCATGGATTAATAATGCATTTGTTAGTGTTAATATTTTATCTATAGTATGAAATTATATCCTTTAGAGTCACTTATTTTCTCTTTAAAACTAATGCTATGGAGTAATTGTACAGATAATATAAGCCTCTATATTCCATTATAGGGTTCTTATCAGTATATAGAGATTATATATATATATATATATATATATATATATATATATATATATATATATACATATATATACACACACACACAGGTCCTTCTCAAAAAATTAGCAGATTGTGATAACATTCATTATTTTCTGTAATGTACTGATAAACATTAGACTTTCATATATTTTAGATTCATTACACACTAAAGTAGTTCAAGCCTTTTATTGTTTTAATATTGATGATTTTGGCATACAGCTCATGAAAACCCACATTTCCTATCTCAAAAAATTAGCATATTTCATCCGACCAATAAAAGAAAAGTTTTTAAAACAAAAAAAGTCAACCTTCAAATAATTATGTTCAGTTATGCACTCAATACTTGGTAGGGAATCCTTTTGCAGAAATGACTGCTTCAATGCGGCGTAGCATGGAGGCAATCAGCCTGTAGCACTGCTCAGGTGTTATGGAGGCCCAGGATGCTTCGATAGCGGCCTTAAGCTCATCCAGAGTGTTTGGTCTTGCGTCTCTCAACTTTCTCTTCACAATATCCCACAGATTCTCTATGGGGTTCAGGTCAGGAGAGTTGGCAGGCCAATTGAGCACAGTAATACCATGGTCAGTAAACCATTTACCAGTGGTTCAGTGGTTTTGGCACTGTGAGCAGGTGCCAGGTCGTGCTGAAAAATGAAATCTTCATCTCCATAAAGCTTTTCAGCAGATGGAAGCATGAAGTGCTCCAAAATCTCCTGATAGCTAGCTGCATCGACCCTGCCCTTGATAAAACACAGTGGACCAACACCAGCAGCTGACATGGAACCCCAGACCATCACTAAATGTGGGTACTTGACACTGGACTTCAGGCATTTTGGCATTTCCCTCTCCCCAGTCTTCCTCCAGACTCTGGCACCTTGATTTCTGAATGACATGCAAAAGTTGCTTTCATCCGAAAAAAGTACTTTGGACCACTGAGCAACAGTCCAGTGCTGCTTCTCTGTAGCCCAGGTCAGGCGCTTCTGCCGCTGTTTCTGGTTCAAAAGTGGCTTGACCTGGGGAATGCGGCACCTGTAGCCCATTTCCTGCACACGCCTGTACACGGTGGCTCTGGATGTTTCTACTCCAGACTCAGTCCACTGTTCTGCAGGTCCCCCAAGGTCTGGAATCGGTCCTTCTCCACATTCTTCCTCAGGGTCCGGTCACCTCTTCTCGTTGTGCAGCGTTTTCTGCCACACTTTTTCCTTCCCACAGACTTCCCACTGAGGTGCCTTGATATTGCACTCTGGGAACAGCCTATTCATTCAGAAATTTCTTTCTGTGTCTTACCCTCTTGCTTGAGGGTGTCAGTGATGGCCTTCTGGACAGCAGTCAGGTCGGCAGTCTTACCCATGATTGCGATTTTGAGTAATGAACCATGCTGGGAGTTTTTAAAAGCCTCAGGAATCTTTTGCAGGTGTTTAGAGTTAATTAGTTGATTCAGATAATTAGGTTAATAGCTCATTTAGAGAATCTTTTCATGATATGCTAATTTTTTGAGATAGGAATTTTGGGTTTTCATGAGCTGTATGCCAAAATCATCAATATTAAAACAATAAAAGGCTTGAACAATAAAAGGATCTTCTCAAAAAATTAGCATATTGTGATAAAGTTCATTATTTTCTGTAATGTACTGATAAACATTAGACTTGCATATATTTTAGATTCAAATACACACAACTGAAGTAGTTCAAGCCTTTTATTGTTTTAATATTGATGATTTTGGCATACAGCTCATGAAAACCCAAATTTCCTATCTCAAAAAATTAGCATATTTCATCCGACCAATAAAAGAAGTGTTTTTAAAACAAAAAAAGTCAACCTTCAAATAATTATGTTCAGTTAGGCACTCAATACTTGGTCGGGAATCCTTTTGCAGAAACGACTGCTTCAATGTGGTGTGGCATGGAGGCAATCCGCCTGTGGCACTGCTCAGGTGTTATGGAGGCCCAGGATGCTTCGATAGCGGCCTTAAGCTCATCCAGAGTGTTTGGTCTTGCGTCTCTCAACTTTCTCTTCACAATATCCCACAGATTCTCTATGGGGTTCAGGTCAGGAGAGTTGGCAGGCCAATTGAGCACAGTAATACCATGGTCAGTAAACCATTTACCAGTGGTTCAGTGGTTTTGGCACTGTGAGCAGGTGCCAGGTCGTGCTGAAAAATGAAATCTTCATCTCCATAAAGCTTTTCAGCAGATGGAAGCATGAAGTGCTCCAAAATCTCCTGATAGCTAGCTGCATCGACCCTGCCCTTGATAAAACACAGTGGACCAACACCAGCAGCTGACATGGAACCCCAGACCATCACTAAATGTGGGTACTTGACACTGGACTTCAGGCATTTTGGCATTTCCCTCTCCCCAGTCTTCCTCCAGACTCTGGCACCTTGATTTCTGAATGACATGCAAAAGTTGCTTTCATCCGAAAAAAGTACTTTGGACCACTGAGCAACAGTCCAGTGCTGCTTCTCTGTAGCCCAGGTCAGGCGCTTCTGCCGCTGTTTCTGGTTCAAAAGTGGCTTGACCTGGGGAATGCGGCACCTGTAGCCCATTTCCTGCACACGCCTGTACACGGTGGCTCTGGATGTTTCTACTCCAGACTCAGTCCACTGCTTCTGCAGGTCCCCCAAGGTCTGGAATCGGTCCTTCTCCACATTCTTCCTCAGGGTCCGGTCACCTCTTCTCGTTGTGCAGCGTTTTCTGCCACACTTTTTCCTTCCCACAGACTTCCCACTGAGGTGCCTTGATATTGCACTCTGGGAACAGCCTATTCATTCAGAAATTTCTTTCTGTGTCTTACCCTCTTGCTTGAGGGTGTCAGTGATGGCCTTCTGGACAGCAGTCAGGTCGGCAGTCTTACCCATGATTGCGATTTTGAGTAATGAACCATGCTGGGAGTTTTTAAAAGCCTCAGGAATCTTTTGCAGGTGTTTAGAGTTAATTAGTTGATTCAGATAATTAGGTTAATAGCTCATTTAGAGAATCTTTTCATGATATGCTAATTTTTTGAGATAGGAATTTTGGGTTTTCATGAGCTGTATGCCAAAATCATCAATATTAAAACAATAAAAGGCTTGAACAATAAAAGGATCTTCTCAAAAAATTAGCATATTGTGATAAAGTTCATTATTTTCTGTAATGTACTGATAAACATTAGACTTGCATATATTTTAGATTCAAATACACACAACTGAAGTAGTTCAAGCCTTTTATTGTTTTAATATTGATGATTTTGGCATACAGCTCATGAAAACCCAAATTTCCTATCTCAAAAAATTAGCATATTTCATCCGACCAATAAAAGAAGTGTTTTTAAAACAAAAAAGTCAACCTTCAAATAATTATGTTCAGTTAGGCACTCAATACTTGGTCGGGAATCCTTTTGCAGAAACGACTGCTTCAATGTGGTGTGGCATGGAGGCAATCCGCCTGTGGCACTGAGCAGGTGTTATGGAGGCCCAGGATGCTTCGATAGTGGCCTTAAGCTCATCCAGAGTGTTGGGTCTTGCGTCTCTCAACTTTCTCTTCAGAATATCCCACAGATTCTCTATGGGGTTCAGGTCAGGAGAGTTGGCAGGCCAATTGAGCACAGTAATACCATGGTCAGTAAACCATTTACCAGTGGTTTTGGCACTGTGAGCAGGTGCCAGGTCGTGCTGAAAAATGAAATATTCATCTCCATAAATCTTTTCAGCAGATGGAAGCATGAACCCACTTTTGAACCAGAAACAGCGGCAGAAGCGCCTGACCTGGGCTACAGAGAAGCAGCACTGGACTGTTGTTCAGTGGTCCAAAGTGCTTTTTTCAGATGAAAGCAACTTTTACATGTCATTCGGTAATCAAGGTGCCAGAGTCTGGAGGAAGACTGGGGAGAGGGAAATGCCAAATGCCTGAAGTCCAGTGTCAAGTACCCACAGTCAGTGATGGTCTAGGGTGCCATGCCAGCTGCTGGTGTTGGTCCACTGTGTTTTATCAAGAGCAGGGTCAATGCAGCTAGCTATCAGGAGATTTTGGAGCACTTCATGCTTCCATCTGCTGAAAAGCTTTGTGGAGATGAAGATTTCATTTTTCAGCACGACCTGGCACCTGCTCACAGTGCCAAAACCACTGGTAAATGGTTTACTGACCATGGTATTGCTGTGCTCAATTGGCCTGCCAACTCTCCTGACCTGAACCCCATAGAGAATCTGTGGGATATTGTGAAGAGAAAGTTGAGAGACGAAAGACCCAACACTCTGGATGAGCTTAAGGCCGCTATCGAAGCATCCTGGGCCTCCATAACACCTGAGCAGTGCCACAGGCTGATTGCCTCCATGCCACGCCGCATTGAAGCAGTCATTTCTGCAAAAGGATTCCCAACCAAGTATTGAGTGCATAACTGAACATAATTATTTGAAGGTTGGCTTTTTTTGTTTTAAAAACACTTTTCTTTTATTTGTCAGATGAAATATGCTAATTTTTTGAGATAGGAAATGTGGGTTTTCATGAGCTGTATGTCGAAATCATCAATATTAAAACAATAAAAGGCTTGAACTACTTCAGTTGTGTGTATTTGAATCTAAAATATATGAAAGTCTAATGTTTATCAGTACATTACAGAAAATAATGAACTTTATCACAATCTGCTAATTTTTTTAGAAGATCCTGTATATACAAATAGCCTGGGAAGCAGTGAAAAATATATACAACACCTGACTATCTATCTAAGTACATGATAATATATACAGAAAGTAACAACATACAAATGTATACAATCATACGTGGTAACAAGGGATCAGGCAGAGTATCAGAGTTAAACAGGAGAGCAAGGTCAGTAACAGGTAATCAGATAAAGTACAGTACCAGGCATAAGGCAAAATCAAGGTCTCAGACAGAATAAACAGAGTTCAGCAACAGGAATGCATATACATAAATCAGGGCAATGAGCAGGAACCAGGGTGCCCAGAAACTCAGGCCTGGAAGCTCAAAGTTCTGGCAATTAGTTGTGGGAAGAGGCAGTCCTTAAATAGTCCATGTGATAATAGGATGCATGTAATAAGTTGCAAATCAGGGCTGCTCACAGTCCACAGAGCCCTCTGCTGGTGGCAGTCCATGCAAATGCTGCCACCAGCAGGCAGGAAAAGGTCATGCACGGTTCCTGACAGGTGGCCTTAAAGTATGCAGAGCCTGGGGAGGTGTCATATGCGGGGCCTAGAGACACAGATATGCTGTGTATGCGCACACACACACACACACACACACACACACACACACACACACACACACACACACACACACACACACACACACACACACACACACACACACACACACACACACACACACACACACACACACACACACACACACACACACACACACACTGTGAATACACATATGCTGTGGATATAGACACATACACACAACCCCCCACCCATCCCCCCCATGGTCTGTCAGAAGGAGGTCATTTGTCTTCTTCCAGCGGCAAAGCCAGGACATGATCTTTCACCTTCCCAACACAGTAGCTGTGCCTGTCTTTTACCTTACCTGTGAGAGGGGGAAGGTGGGGGAGGCCAATTTCCTTGCCTTTCTTTTCACACAGGCGCTCCCTCCCCATTCAGACTCAATCAACATTCAGACTCCCTCCATGATGAGCTCAACTCTCTGCTCTGTCCTCACTGGGGGACAATCACTCTGTCAGTTATAGAAGCCCTGCAGGTGCTTTGCCCGGCAATGTAAATACAGTGGCCAGGAAGTACACATCTGCAGCATGGTTAGTGGTCTGGTCTCTCTCCTCCTGGATCTCCTCCTCATCAGCAGTAGACAGCACGGCTGGGGGTCTCCTTATGGTAGTATGAGTATCGGCTGGGCAGCATGGGGGCACTCTTCTGATGTAGCTTCAGGATGCTGCATATTCGCTGAGTGGCACTTCCTGAAAGTATTTTCCCTCCCTCTTCTATGATTGAATGGCCACAGCAACACCAGCATTGGCTAATGGGAAGCTGGTGATGCTGCTATCGGCCAGTCTCCCCCTGCTTGATGCTCCATGACAAAGTACTGTCAGGGAGAAATCCGAGGCCCCTGCAGATGGTGCAGGGCCTTCTTCAGGTGTGCCCCCCCCCCCCTCCCCCCAGGCTGCCAGTGCTTGCTGGTAATTTAAAAGTAATTTTATTGACAAGGTATGAATATCACCTAGGGGGAAACAACAGCATAGAATGATTATTTGTATTGTATTTGTATGTTTGTACATACACATGTCTAACTCGTCATGTCACATGTCAACTCCGGAACACTTTAAGAAATGTAATTCACTAATCAGAGATCCAAAATTAACTGTATTAATACACAAAGGCACATATGCAATTCACTTTTTCTCCTGAGTTTTCTCCAAAATTATATTTTTTTACATTTCATCAATAAAATGCCTTTTAAAGAGACTCTGTAACAAAAATTGCATCCTGTTTTTTATCATCCTACAAGTTCCAAAAGCTATTCTAATGTGTTCTAGCTTACTGCAGCACTTTGTACTATCACAGTCTCTGTAATAAATCAATGTATCTTTCCCCTGTCAGACTTGTCAGGCTGTGTCTGGAAGGCTGCCAAGTTCTTCAGTGTTGTGGTTCTGCTATGAATTCCGCCTTCCAGGCCCCTCTCTGCACACTGCCTGTGTATTATTTAGATTATGGCAGCTTCTCTCTTCTCTCTTATCTTTTACAAACTGGATAAATCGTCCTCTGAGCTGGCTGGGCTTTCACATACTGAGGAATTACAGACAAAGGCAAAGCTGTTTGCATGAAGAAACGAGCAGCCTGAAACTTCAGTGCATGAGAGATGCAGGGGGAAAGAAACACACAATGATCTCTTGAGATTCAAAAGGAAGAAGAGGAGAAGGTCCGCACGTTGTCCTAAAAAGAGTCCTTTATTATGGACGTATCCAAAAATTCAGCAAACACAGTCACCCATCTCCAGCTGACATGTTTCAGACCAGATGGTCCTTAATCATAGCTGAAGTACATATGACACAGGAAGAGCCTATATACCCTCCTTCTGTGGAGGAGGCGGCCCTGAAACCAGGGATAGCCTTCTAATCCACAAAAAGAGGGGATATTAACAATAATAGGCATATTAAAATTAATAAAAACAACTCAAAGAGTAATATGATACAAATAATAATAATAAAATGAGGGAGAACGATAGAAGCGGGCTCAGGTGCAAAATTAGGTAATAAGGGCCAAATCCCACCGGGAATTTAAACCACTAGGGGATCTCGTACCCAACCTATAAATCCATAAAGCCTCCCGGCTTTTTAATTGTTTGGTAATATCCCCACCCCTGGCGCTTTGAGAAATCCTTTCCAGGCCGTGGTAGGAAAAGGAGGACATGTCGCCATGATGGACTTGGCGAAAGTGTTTCGCCACATTTGAAATATTGGTACTCAATCAACCTGGACCACAGTAGTGTTCAGCCATTCTCGCACGTAAAGATCTAGTAGTACATCCTACATATTGGATGGCGCACTCACTACAATTAACCAAATATATGACGTATCGTGTGCCACAATTGATAAACTGTTTGATAGGAAACCTATGGCCATTCGCAGCGGAAATCGCTTCCTGGGTTCGGGTGTGGACATTGCAATAGTGACATGTCCTCAAACCACACCTATATGAGCCCGTCACATCAAGCCAGGTACGGTTCGCAGACCCAGAATTAAATAAACTTGGAGATAGTGATCGGGCCAGAGTGGGAGCACGCCTGCTCGCAAAGCGCACCCCCTGCTTTATGACATTACGCAAATCCTCATCACCCTCCAAAATCGGGAGGTATTTTTTGAGGATTGAAACGATTTCATTGTATTCCACACTGTAAGTTGTCACAAAGGTAGGTTTAGGGGACTTGACCCCACTATAATCTCTATTGTTCAAAAGTTGGTTCCTATCCATAGACAATGCCCGGGCTTTACCCCTCTTGATCATCGGTTCTGGGTAGCCCCTCTCCCGCAGCCTGGCTTCAACTTTCCCAAATTCCTCCTCGAGCCAAGCTGCCTCCGAACAATTGCGGCGGGCTCTAATAAACTCCCCAACAGGGACCCCGCGGATAGTATGTGTCGGATGACAGCTGGTGGCTCGAAGGGTAGTATTGCCACTGCTGGGTTTACGGTAGGTCTTAGAGAGTATCGTCCCCCTAATTGGATCACCCACCAGGGTGACATCCAAATAATCAATGGAATCTTTATGCCAGCTGAAAGTGAACTGTAGATTAAGGGTATTAGAATTGAAGTAGTTCAACAACAAAGGGATATCCTCAGGTGCCCCTTTCCAGATGACCAAGAGGTCGTCGATGTACCTCCCATACCACGCAACATCCCCCAGAAGGCGGCTCCCACCCCCAAAGACGTGGCACTCCTCCCACCATCCCATGTAGAGATTGGCTAAGGACGGGGAAAATTCAAAAGGAAGGCTGTATACAGCCTGCTTGTGTATGGATGTATTTTCTATGTGTGGACATACTGTACATCAACCTACTTCCTGTTTTGGTGGCCATTTTGTTTGTTTATAAACAAACTTTTTAAAACTGTTTTTAACCACTTTTAATGCGGCGAGGAGCGGCGAAATTGTGACAGAGGGTAATAGATGTCCCCTAACGCACTGGTATGTTTACTTTTGTGCGATTTTAACAATACAGATTCTCTTTAAAGTTCTTTTTCACCTAGTTTTTGGTACTTTTTCAATTGCAAAATGCTGAAAATGTATTTTAAAGATGTGATGAAAAATGACCTCCTAAGAAAAAACTCCAGAGAAAAAAATTAATTGCATTTGGGCCAAAGTATTCTATTACCATTAAATAATCCACTAAAGTGCATAATGTCAATATGGCTCGTCCAAATTGCCAAATTTAAAATCCAGTGAATTTCCAAAATTTTGCGTAGCATTCTTAATGAATTTTGAATTTCATGGATTCTGACTCTGCATTGCAAAACCATGAAATCTTAATTAATTTCAAATATATTTTCACAATAACCATAAGATTAGCTATGGCTTGTATAAATTTACAAAAATATATTCGCAATAGGTTGTAATTATGCTTAACATTTTTATCTTTTCACTTAGAATTTTTCCTTTACATTTTCTCTTCCATCTCCCTTGAGCATGCTCAGTAGGCATTTTTCGCTATTATGTGAAATAACATTTGTGTTACATGAAGGTTATTTTGTGTAGAATTTGGAATGAACGAGTTGGAATTCTTTGAATTCCAACTTCAACTTGAAATTGAGAACTCATGTTGCAAAAGTCAGAATTCCACAAAATCCATACTCTCATCCCTAGTTGAAGACGTTCACACAGTGAGTGAAATTCCCAAGGTAGTGTACTTGTAAATACCATATATTTCAGACCAAAATGGAAAATTCAGTGCATTTTATGGTCCAAATAATAGATTTTCAGATCAGTACCAGGTGTCCCCCTCATATAAATCACTGCAGCCCTCCCACCCTACCCACACACACTAAGGCTCCTGCAACCCCCTGAACAATTGCAAAGTAATGGACAGTGGAATCCCTCACCTGATTCAGCTGGCATCCCCTCCTGCTTGCATTCTTGCTGGCATCCTCACAATGTGACCCACAGCGCATGCATGCCCTCAGCTCACGCAGTGAGAGGGCACCAGCGAGGATGCAAGCAGGAGGGGACAAAAGATGGGAGAGAGTGCCAACAGGATGAGGTGAGGCACTGTGCTTTACTCTGCAGTTGCCCAGGGAAGGGGGGTGTATTTACAGCAGCCTGTGGGGCAAGGGGAAGCTTTTTTTTCTTGAGGCACATTTCCTGCTATTTTCCTCCTGGTAAGTTGGTAGTTGTGGTAGGAAGAGAAATCTGTGCATCTCAGCAATATATAGCATAGCATAGCCCAGCAATATATAAAGTAGCTGGAAGGCAGTGGGGATTAGTGTAACTGGGGTCAGTGGGGTTACTGTAGCTGGTGGGCAGTTGGGATTAGTGTAGCTGGGGAGCAGTGGGAATTAGTGTAACTGGGGTCAGTGGGGTTACTGAAGCTGTGGGAATAAGTGTAGCTGGTGGGCAGTTGGGATTAGTGTAGCTGGAGGGCAGTGGGAATTAGTGTAGCTGGGTGAGGCAGGAGTTACTGTAGCTGGGGGGCAGTGGGGATCAATGTAGGTGGGGGTTACTGTAGCTGGGCGGGCAGCAGAGGTTACTTTAGTTGGGCGATGTAACTTAGATAGAGACATCTTGAGGGGAGAAGCTCCATAAGATGCCCCTGAATAATGAACGTACCAGGTTTAGTATTATTTTGTCCCTGGTTTTTGCCCTCTAAACTTAGGTGCGTCTTATGGTCTCAAAAATGGTTTCACAACCATATACCGTGACACTGTACAAAGTAAGAAACAAACATGGGGTCCATAATAATTCAGAAAATGGTACACACCAATATACAAAATACAGAATTGGTAATTACAGTGATAAAAGAAGAGATGAGCACAAATTTTGCATTGTAATTCACAATTAGAATTTTGGGAACATTTGTAACAAATTTTGCATGTTAATGTAATCCATCCATAATTTTGCATCAATAGCAAAGCCCCCATACATGCTATCATCACCAACATTGCTATGTATGTTAAGGGGAATACTGGGAACAAGTAAAAAAAAATTCAATATGACCTTGTAGTTTTTGAGAAAAATCGATTTTAAAAATGCAAAGGAAACCCATGTTTTTTAAACTGTCAGTTTTCTGAGTTTAAAAAACATTTTTCCTTGCATTTTTAAAATCAATTTTCTAAAAAACGACAAGGTCTTTTTGACTTATTCCCAGTATTCTCCTAAACGTATGTATTTTTGGTGTCATTTTGGTGACAATAGCATGTATGGGGCTTTGTTATTCACTGCTAAAGTCAGTACAAAATTAAGTGAAAATTACACAAAAATGTACGCGAAATTACGAATGTGTATACGAAATCACTTGGATTTACTAATAGTAATTACATATAGGTGTAATTGCAAAATTATGCATACCGTATATACTCGCAAGCAAGCCGACCCGCATATAAGCCGACCCCCCCACTTTTAACTGAAAAAACAGAAAAAAATGATTGACCCTCATGTAAGCCGGGGGTAGGAAATGCTGGCCGTGTGATTCCCTCATGTGTGTCCCAGTATAGCTAGTATAGTGTCCATTATGGGTAGGTAGTGCCCTGTATAGCTAGTAAAGTGCCCAGTATAGCTAGTATAGTGCTCAGTATAGCTAGTATAGTGCCCAGTATAGTTAGTATAGTGCCCTAGTATAGTGCTCAGTATAGGTAGGTAGTGCTCAGTATAGCTAGTATAGTGCTCAGTATAGCTAGTAAAGTGCCACAGTATAGCTAGTAAAGTGCCACAGTATAGCTAGTATAGTGCCCCCAGTATAGCTAGTATAGTGCCCCCAGTATAGCTAGCATAGTGCTCAGTATAGCTAGCATAGTGTTCAGTATAGCTAGTATAGTGTTCAGTATAGCTAGTATAGTGTTCAGTATAGCCAGTATAGTGTTCAGTATAGCTAGTATAGGGCCCAGTATAGCTAGAATAGTGCCCCAGTATAGCTATTATAATGCCCCGGTATAGCTAGTATAGTGCCCCAATGTAAGTAGATAGTGCCCAGTATAGCTAGTATAGTGCTCAGTATAGGTAGATAGTGTCCCGACCCCCCCCCCCCCCCCCCGCCGCCGCCGCCGCTGCTGCTGCTGCTATTATTAGCTTACCCGGCGGCTTCCCATATCCCTCCCTCCGTCTCCTGCACTGGCTTGTAAATAGTTCGCAGCAGCTCGCCCCACGGCGGCTGCTGTGTGATGACGGAGGAAGCTGTAGGCAGAGCGGCTTCCTGTACGGGCAATGTGTATCGCCGTTGCTATGGGAACCGCTCTGCCTACAGCTTCCTCCGTCATCACACAGCAGCCGCCGTGGGGCGAGCTATGCGAACTATTTACAAGCCAGTGCAGGAGACGGAGGGAGGGATATGGGAAGCCGCCGGGTAAGCTAATAGCAGCAGCGGCGGCGGCGGCGGAGGGGGGGGGGGGGTATAAGGAGCAAACATGACTCGCAAGCAAGCCGACCCCCCAACTTTTGGCCCACTTTTGGGGGGTCAAAAATTCGGCTTGCTTGCGAGTATATACGGTAATCATAATTAGCTGATTACTATCATCACTAGCACAAAAGTAACATGATGAATAAAATAGCAACAATTAGGATTTAAAGGCTAAGTATCAGCAATCAATGGTAAAACATAACTTTTAATTACAATATTAATAAATAGTCAAACTGGACGCAGCACAAAAAATGAGTTCTTGAATTACGTTACATATCACGTAACAAATGCCTAACGTATCATGGACTTCAAAATGGCCGCTTCTTCAGAGGCACAACTTCACAGGTTCATAAGTTGTGATAAGGAAATGTAAAAACATCTTGACCGTCAAAAATAGAAACACACATAATCAGTCCATTATATTTTTTTCCTACCAACCAGGATCAATACAGCAAATCTTGCTGTCCATACAGTACAGATTAACTTACAGAACATAAAATCTCAAAGTACAACCATATTTGTGATGTTATCGGCATTTAATGAGCAAAGATCAAACTTGAGAAGATACAAGGTACTGTTATGAAAACGTGGTCTTCATTGTGAGAAACACTTACATCACTTCAGTCACAGATGTGAGCGACACAAACCCAATTCCAAAGGCTGTGGGGTGGTGTTGGTGGGGGTGAGGCAACTGGTCCAGAGTGCCAGCTTTCTATCTTCTTTTCTGTTAATTTTTGATAGTGGCTGGATAGTCTACTGGTGAAGGGCTCTGCCTCTGACACAGGTGACCTGGGTTCAAATCTCGGCTCTGCCTGTTCAGTAGCTAGCACCTATTCAGTAGGAGTTTTTGGGCAAGACTCCCTAATGCTGCTACTGCCTATAGAGCACATCCTAGTGGCTGCAGCTCTGGCGCTTTGAGTCCTCCAGGAGAAAAGCGCAATATAAATGTTCTGTGTCTGTGATTTGTACTGCTGTTAAAAAAAAAATACAGCTTAAATGGTTTATTATAACAGCATAAATATTGCTTAAATATAACCCCTGTTTAATTATAAAGGATATTACAGTGTAGGGCTGTTTTAAGAACAATCTTTTATATAAAGCATTTGGTTATAAAACAGGATAGCTGTAACTATTAGTGTAGCAAACAGAAGTCTGGTTATTGTGTGATCTGCAGTATCACCAATAAATCAGACACTATACCTGATTATATGGTGATCTGCAGAATCACCAATAATGCAAGTATAGCTAACAAGGTAATTGCAAGTGTACAGTGTTTGGTGCAACAGTAATACTGATTAGTTTTGGCAGAACCTCACCAGAGGAGCTGGTGGGTACTATCAGTAAAGAACTTCACCAGTGACAAGGGCTCACTGGTGAGTAGAGTGGTCAGACAGATCGGTTCAGCAACAGACAGGAGGATACAGTACAAAATCAGCAAGCAGAAGGATAGACATTATTCAGGCAGAGTCAGCAACAGGATCAGATGGGCAAAAGTACAGAATCGTATAGCGTAAGAGTAGTCGGAAGAGTGACAGAGTCATACACAGATAAACAAGCAATAATAACAGTAGTAATAATAATACCTAGTCTTGTGTGAAATCCCTGGTTTCCTCCCAGATCAAAGCACACCGGAACTATCTAAGGTCTGAGTGCTCACACGAAGCATTCACAACAGCAGACAGTTTGCAAGTGATTCTCGGAGGCTTAAGAAGCGGAGGAGACCCGCTAGACGTGCTAGACGCCGGAGGGACAGGAGAAACGCCTGACAGGGAAACCGAAGCAGCTGCGGTGGCATCCTGACTGCCCGCAGCTGCATCTCCACAGAATGTTACAATAGCGTCATATTTGAAGGCAGTCACTGCAGACAATGTAAGACATAGTAATCATGGTCAAATGATCAATACATGCCTGATGTGCACCAACACCTACAAGCACACTCAATGACACATTTTTCATAAATACAGTAGAGCAAAAGTAATGTTTAAATGCATTGGAGTGGATTGCTAGGGATCATGGCTTATGATAGGTTTAGTCAATCTGGCCTTTTTCTTTTCAGTAACTGTATTTGGTAGGACATTGTCAAAAAATACATAGATTTCTATGTATGCATAACTTTTTCTTAGTAATATTATTATCTGTCTGAACTTTCTGTAATATCTAATATTAATATGCCTATAGAACTGCTGACTTTCTGCAATGGTTTACTCCTAATTAAAGAAAAACATCGTAACTTATACTTAATAGTCGTATTACTTGACTTTCCCACTCAATAATGAAGTTCCTGTTACTAATGAATTTAAACTATTCAATAATGATGCTTCCTCTATTGAAACTGATACCACAATTTAGAACCGGTATAATTCCCTACATTACTTCACAAGAAAATTAATTTTTAATGGCATTTGTCTCCCCCGCAGACTCTGAAAAGAATGAAAAGCGTTCACGAGCACACATTCAATAAATCTCTCTGCAGCAAATGTATATTATATCCTGAATTTAATCTTATAATATCCCTCCTACCCATAATTAGGTGAGCACATACTTCTGACCTATTCAGCAGAACATTAAAATGTAGGTTTATACTCTGTTTGTAAAAGATAACATATTTAAAGTAATGTTAAGCTATAGGAGCTAAGCTCTGTGAAGTTTAAGGAAGAAAAGCATGAAATATAATCTCTTAAGCTGTTATATAACCGCAGTTATTTAAAGTGAACTCTCCTTCATAGAAATATAGGAGCTACCATTATTGACTTTTTAATTTTGCAGACAGTAGTTTTCTCCTCATTTAGATTTGCAAGTTAGTAGATGCAATTTACTAAAGGCAAAGGAGTCATGCAGTGTAATTTCACTCTGCTGACTTCGAATATCTATCCATACATAGGAGAATTTACAAAAATGTGCATGATTGGGTGTTTGAATAGACAATAGGGAAATGTCAAATATATACAGTAGTAACCATGGTAACATAAAAAAGTACTAATGCATTTTTGTCCACCCAGTCTTGTTATCTCAGTGGTTTAGTCTTATAGCACATCCAGTAGAATCATATCTGGACCATCACCTTAAAGCACGGATCTTTATTAATTCTCTCTTTGCTGATTTACAGCTGGAACTTACAATCGACTAATCATGAGTTAAAGAGCACCTGAAGTGAGAAGTATATGGAAGCTGCCATATTTATTTCCTTTTAAACAACACCAGTTGCCTGGCAGCCCTGCTGATCCATTTGGCTGCAATAGTGTCTGAGTCACACCAGAAACAAGTATGCAGATAATCTTGTCAGATCTGACAATGATGTCAGAAACACCCGATCTGCTGCATGTTTGTTCAGGATCTATGGCTAAAAGTATTAGAGGCAGAGGATCAGCAGGACAGCCAGGCAACTGGTATTGGTTAAAAGGAAATAAATATGGCAGCCTCTATATCCCTCTTGTTACAGCTGTCAGAGAAGAATAGATAAATCATGAATTAATAAGTAAGGTGAGATAATTCATAAAAATATGGGAATCAGCTTAACTAATACTATTATTTCCAGATATCGTGCTATATACAATTCATATTCTGCTAATGATCTTTCATCATCTAACCTGATCACCTCATCCCATTCATGCATGCAGGATTCTGATATAACTCTCTCTTCCTCTCAAACACTCTCCTTAATTCCTGATTTAAAACTTCTTAATTCAGTTCAATGATCTCCAAACATAGTAATGTTAAAGTGCAAGCTAAAATATGACCTAAGCATTTTTTAACATGTTACTAACCTGCTGCTGCTTCTAACAAAGCTTTTCATAAAACACACAGTTCCTGTAAGGGTCCCCATGTGAACATCAACTTCCCTTCAAGTCCTATATCCCAACTTGCTGTTCACCTATAGTCCAGCCCCTGCAGGAAGAGATTAATCTACTCATGTGAAGGGAAGACATGATTCATCTACTTGACAATAATTGCCCCAGGACATGTTAACACAAAGCAGAGGACTCGAGACCAGGAAGACCAGTGAACTCCTGGAGAGACTAAAAAGAGACAGAGTCCAGAAACAAATCCAGAGGTCATACAGAGGAGATAGCATAAGGGAATGTTCAAGGGATAAAACAGACTCATCATCAGATTCAAAGCCTGGGAACATAAACAGAAACTAAGATAGCAGGGATGGGAAAAACTCCAGATTCAAAAGCCATCGTACACAAAAGATCAGATAGCAAATTATCCAGAGACCACTCCCTTACAAGTTCATGCAACTGACCACTTTTAATGGGCACTGAAGCACTGAGATCGAAATGATGTGGCAAGTGCAATCAGTCCTGGGATGTGTAAGGATTCTCAGGTGGACATAGGCAGCTCATTCTGCAGTATTTTGGAGCCACCACTAAATGGTGACAACTCACCCTCTGCCTCTTCTGACAGCGGCCCCTACTTTATATTTTATTTACTGGAGCAGTCGTTCTCCTCAGGACTCCCACCACTGAATATCACACACCTCTATCATAATATAACCTATAATAATTTAATGAAATAAACAAAGTGAAGCTAATCACAAAATATTCTTTCAAGGTCCTTTGCGGTGTGGTGCAATTTGGAACAACCGCACCACACCTTAGATTATAAATCCCACCATGTGTTATAGTCACACTGCAACTGCAGAAAAAAATTACATAGGACTTCCAATGTACTCCCAGGATTACTGTGGAAGTTGCACAGCTATGCATTACAGCTTGTGAGTTACCCAGAGCAATTCTTCCGCATTACAGGCAGTGTGTCATGTTCCATTGACAGCAATGGCCACTGTGACTCAACACAGTAAGTGTAAAAGGACCCTAAGACGACAAAAATGTAACATAAGTCCTTTTTGGGAATATCTGTACTTTTAGACACATTTGTTTTATTGTACATTAAAATGAATGGATTGGAGGTATCAAGCAAAATTTCAGTATAAAATATGAATAGTAAGAGATGCAAAGATGCAAGCGGCTTAACAGAATCAAAAGATGGTAAGGAGGTGGCAGGAATCTACAGAACAATTATACAGGAAGGATTTAGATGACTCTGCTGGTTCTTACAATATGATAATTGAGAGTGAGCCAGGCATCTTGAAGAGCAAGGTTTAATGGCTCTTCGAAAGACTTGCTAACAACAAGCTATCAGGAAGTGATGGAATTCCAGCCAAATTGTTTAATATCGTCCATGATTATGCGGCTGTTGTGTTGTTTGCCAGCCACATTTGGAAAACACAAAAGTGGTGGCTAGATTTAAAAAGATCAGTTTACATTCTGACTCTAAAAAAGGGAAATGGCATAGTGCTCAAATTTTCTAACAATAGCATTAGTTTCATATGCCAGGAAACTACTGCTCATAATGCCTTAAAACAAGATCTACTAATATGTAAGCTGAGAACTTCCAAAATGATAATTATTATTATTATTTACTATTTATATAGCACCAATATGGTACGCAGTGCTGTATAGTATATATATATATATATATATATATATATATATATATATATATATATATATATATATATATATATACAAATATAGTCTTGTCACTATCTGTCCCTCAAAGGAGCTCACAATCTAATCCCTTCCATTGTCATATGTCTATATCATGTGGTGTATGTATTGTAGTCTAAGGCCAATTAAGGGGGGAGCCAATTAACTTATCTGTATGTTTTTGGGATGTGGGTATAAAATGTACCCAAGATGTACAAAATGTGGGTACACAATGTACCCAATTTGTACCCATGATGTACAAAAGACAGATGCAGAAAAATGTCTAAATTTGATTTATTGACCAATCTTAAAGCCTTTGATTGTATAGACCATCAAAAGGAAAGGAGTGCAATATGAAAAGGTAAGAAGAGGGGGCAAGGGTGAGAAGGGGGTTAGTGAGAAGGAAACTCCTCTCTATGTTTTTCACTACCTCTCTTCTTAAAGGACACCCGAAGCGAAAATTAACGAATGAAATAAACGATTGTATCTATCTTCCTTCTCCTAAAAATGACTTTTTAAGATATTCCACAGTTTTATTTTATGTTTAAATCTACTTTTTAAGTTTTAACTGTTTTATTGTTTTTGCTCAATGATACATTCATTGAAGTATGCCAGAGCTAAAATCTATGAACTATTGACCATTTTTATTTTTTTCCTGCTCTAAGAAGCCATTTTCTGCTAGGAAAGTGTTTTATAGTTGGAATTTCTTATCTGTGAGGGTCATGCTGTAGTCACTTCCTGTCAGGAGTGAGTCAGCCACTTACATACCTGATATTTAACTCTTTCAGGCAGAGAAAGAAAAAAAGGAACACAGCATAGTTATTTGTGTGCTAGGCACTGTACATACCCATTTCTAGCTCATAATGTCACATGTCACTTCGGGTATCCTTTAAGCTCCTACCCATTCTTACCTTTTCACCCTGCACCCCTTTCTTTCCCCCTTTTCAAGCACATATACACTTTATTGCTCTACCTTCCTTCTCCACTTTACTTCCTTTTTAACAGCTGCCTACTCATTTTTATGTGCCTTGCATAATAGCTGCATCTATTTTTACTTCCCCC
Organism: Hyperolius riggenbachi; assembly: GCF_040937935.1. Lineage (NCBI taxonomy): Eukaryota > Metazoa > Chordata > Amphibia > Anura > Hyperoliidae > Hyperolius > Hyperolius riggenbachi. The sequence goes on from NC_090646.1 coordinate 425,168,598, forward strand.
ACTAAAATTACCTTTGGTGTAGCCTCTATACACTCAATCATAGTGCATAATACAGACCTGCTCTGGCAATACAAGTATTCTAAATATTTATGTAGGTCAAGTAAGGTCATTGTTACTACTTCACCTGTCTGAATATGAGTAACAGTAGAGTATTGTACCGCGTTAGCCATCAGTAAAAACAGGAAGTTTTGATTTAGGTTGATACCGTTTATTGGGCAACTTAAAAGGAAAAAAGTAGGCTTTTCGCTAATAAGCCTACTTTTGTCTGAATACGGTGAGTCTGAGTAGGCAAGACTTCACTTCCAGGACATATTTTGCTAGTTACAGTCACTGCTCAGGGTAGGTGACCCAAAACTTAATTGGGGTCTAACATATTTAGTTGCTATGATCAAATATACCCAAAGTGAATAAGGAAGACTGGTGGATGTTCAGACCCTGTGACACATTCAGGCAGAAATTTTCTAAAATCAATTGTATTCAATAGCTCACAATCCATTAATTTTGGTTCTATATTTTGCAAGGACTAGTGGTAAACATTATTTCAGTGTGATTTCAATGCATTTATGTTGCTACCTGTAGGGATGCTCATTTGGATTCCGAGAAATTGAAATTTCTGGATTTCATATTGGAAATCCAATTTACCACAGCTCGGTATTTTAGCCCATTTATAGAACTCAGAAGCATTGGATCATTTAGAGAATGCAGAATTTTTCAGCGAAAATCGGATTGGATTGCCACAGTAATTATGGACCAATCACAAGACTCTGATACTACCGATTATTCCTGAGACTTGTGACTGGCATAACATTTCCATGGTATTCACAACTCAGAAGTAATTGGCCGATCAGAGAATTGAAAAAATGAAAAAAAAATACTCCTCTGAAATCGGAAATTTGCAGAATCAGTGATCAGGATTTGCAGAAATCAGAATTCCTGCAGAATTGGAAATTGGCATTTCTGGCCATCCCTAGCTACCTGTTATTGGATTCATGATGTGTGGAATTTGTACTAGTGGACTTTGTATACACAGGACCAGGGGCGTTTCTAGCCATTTTGTCACTCCAGGTGAGAAAACCTGTGGCGCCCCCCCATGTGGTGCCCCCTGATGAAAATAATCGTAACGCAGCAATGTTTCACCGTAAAATAATCGTAACGCAGCAATGTTTCACCATAAGTTAAAAGTAATGCGGCAATCTTTCACCAGAAAATAACCATAACGCAGCAATGATTCACCATAAAATAATCATAACGCAGCAATGATTCACCATAAAATAATCGTAATGTGTGCAGCGTTCACCAGAAAATAATCGTAATGTGGCAATCTTTCACCATAAAATAATCTTAATGTGGCCAGCGTTCACCAGAGAATAATCGTAATGTGGCCAGCATTCACCAGAAAATAATCGTAATGTGGCCAGCATTCACCAGAAAATAATCGCAATGTGGCCAGCGTTCACCAGAAAATAATCGTAATGTGGCCAGCGTTCACCAGAAAATAATCGCAATGTGGCCAGTGTTCACCAGAAAATAATCGTAATGTGGTCAGCATTCACCAGAAAATAATCGTAATGTGGCCAGCGTTCACCAGAAAATAATCGTAATGTGGCCAGCGTTCACCAGGAAATAATTGTAATGTGGCCAGCATTCACCAGAAAATATTCGTAATGTGGCCAGCGTTCACCACTAAGTAACGTAATGTGGCCAGCATTCACCAGAAAATAATTGTTATGTGGCCAGCGTTCACCAGAAAATAATCGTAATGTGGCCAGCGTTCATCAGAAAATAATCATAATGTTGCCAGCGTTCACCTGAAAATTATCCTAATGCGGGCAGCGTTTCACTAAAAATGTATAATTATCTGTAAAAAGAAAAGCATTTACTCACATGCAAATGACTCCTCTCCCTGGGCGCAGCTCCCCCGACGATCTTCCTGCAGCAGTGCAGCCAGCCTCCGAAAGTCCCGCTCTGACAGGCAGAGCAGGGCTACAGAAAGATGGCGCCCAAAACCCTGTACTGGAGACACAAATAGTCTCCAGTACAGGGCTTTGGACGCCATCTTCCCGTAGCCCTGCTCTGCCAGCCGGAAGACTATGCAGGCTGGAGCAGTGAGCCGCAGCTGCGGGGATGAACTGGAGCGGCGTCTATTAGATGCCGCGGCCAGTTCACCACAGGGGTTGCACAGTCTGGCAGGGAAAGGTGGGCACTTCCCCCCCGCGGCAGCGCCCCTCCCCCACCTGGCGCTCCAGGCCACCGTCTGTCCTTGCCTGGTGGCTGGGATGCCCCTGCACAGGACTATCTACCTATTCTCCCTGTTTATTAATTTTAATGCTTGAGAAAAGGTTCATCAGGGCCCAAAATGGATTGGTGCTCTTGCACATGTTTTTCCATGGACATTAAGACAATGTTTGCCATTATCAACAGTCATTTTGTGGCACTGGCACGCCATGTGAATATTTGTATTTTCACTGATGTTTGAAAAAAATGTTAATTAGGAAAGTATCCTCTAGAGGATAGTATTTTTTACAGTATTTCCATATACAACTGTGTCTTCTTGGGGTTGTAGTGTTCATTAGGAATGAGCTTGAATTTTCTGGTCATTTTCATATCGAAATCTGCATTTGAGCCTGATTACGTATTTTGATGAACATATAATAGGCTTTCACAAGATAAACATTTTTGCAAAAATTTGAACTTTCTTGAAATGGTTTTGTCTCATTCCCACTGACTCCAATGCACTTGTTAAAAATGTACTGTATTTTCTCATGCCCATTGACTTTAATGTATTTGGTGAAAATGTTTTTGCTTGCATGCACTTAAAATTTCATGCATATACTCCTCTGAGTGATATTGTGTTTCTACATGCCTACAGAAAATGTGTTTTCTTCTACCTGTATATTTTAGTGACTATGGCCTCAATTCACGGAGCATTATCAAACACTTTATCAAACGTTTGATAATTTACCTCATGGGTAAAATCTCATTTTAAATTCACTAAGGTGTTATAGATTTATCGAATGTTTTACCGATAAAACGTTCAACAAATATATAACACCTTAGTGAGATTTTACCCATGAGGTAAATTATCAAACATTTGATAAAGTGTTTGATAAACGTTTGATAATGCTTCGTGAATTGAGGCCTATATTTTCAACTGTGCAAAAATGTGATAATTTCCCCCAAATAATTGTGAAGTGGAGATATTCCCATTATCACTAGTGATCACCCTAAGGAAATTTAATTTTTTTACTCCCAGTTCAGACATAAAACTGGTTTAGTACATTGGCGAGTGGGCTCCAGAAAGGATTAGCATTGGCCCTCTGCTGTAACTGCTAGTGGTTTGTGCAACAGATATTTATATGATAGCCTACCTGTTATGAGTGTGCCAAGCTCTCTTTTCTCCTTGCTCTGCTGAAAAGATTTCTAATTAGTAATTGTATCTTTGATCTACTGGTTATTAAAGTAATATAAACATTGAAAATATACATGATGGTACAGTATATTCCTAACCAAAAGGGGAGGATACATGGAGAGTAGTTATGTATGTTTTACTTTTGTTGCAGAAAGAACAATAAAGAAATAAAATTAAAAGAAAAGAAAAACTATGAACCAAAAATACCCACACATACAAACTAAAAATGTTACAAGATTTACGTTTAACTGCTGTATTTGCTTTATACCAGACCATAACATGAACTGTCTTATGGTGTCCATACATAGTACAGTTTTTTCAATTAGATAATTCCGTTCGATTACTCTGTTTGATCGAATATACAGATTTTTCCAAAATGTTCGATTAGATTTTTATTGAAAAAAATAGATAATCGCTCTTTTTTAATAATTTTTCTTGATCGAAAAAAAAGATTATCTTCAATTTGATCACTTTGGTTGAATAAACAGGAAAATCTAATGTTTTTATTGTACCCTGTATGGACACCTTTAATAAATCAGTTCCTTGGACTATACAGTCTAAAATTCACTTTGTATCGTGTTCTCAAAAAAAGTTAGTAGTAACAGTAGAGTATTGCAGTCATCAGGACAAGCAAGAAGTTTTGAATCAGGATGATACCATGTATTAGCTAACTTAAAAGAATATGTATAACCTTCCGACTATTCAGCCTTCCTCAGACTCTAATCCTGTATGCTTACAAGTTGGTAAAAGTTATAATGACTTGCTGGGTCTTTTCTTTGCAACTCTCCCCCCCCCCCCACGAGCCCCATGTGCACTGCCTCCTGGGGTTTAGCCCCACCCTCTTTCTGATGATAGCCACGGCCCTCTCTGTGTCAGAGACAGAGTGCCATGGAAGCACTGCAGCACATCTCTGCAAGTATTTACATCTTTTTTTTTGAGAACATGATATACATAATGTGAATTTTAGGCTGTCCAGTCTCTTTAAAGTGGGATTGTCACAATAAAAATCAACTTTCAACAGCAACTGGTCTGAGTGTATTAAGTGATAAGGATGCTAATCCTGTATTCAAAACTTTTTCTGCTCTTATGATTTGGAGTTATCACATACTTAAGGAGCACTGGCCCTTTAATAGTCAGTGCCAAACCGTTGCATGCTGGGGGTTCTTTTATCTATAATATATTCCTCCCCTTCCACTTATTTCCCTACCTAGCTGCATATCTGCCTATCTGAAACACGATCCCCTGCTCATGGCTCAGCAATTGGAGGAGAAAAGAAAAAAGTAAATGGCAGAAATGACATCAGGATTTAGCACAAACTGTGGGCAAAAGACATGGTTCCCACCAGAATTCTCTTCATTTACTATATAGCATTCACTTAAATCAAAACGTGGACAGTACAATAAATGCGTTATGTAAGTAGATCAACTATTTATCTACTTATATATGTGTTTTTTTCCCTGGCATAGTATGGCTAATCCTACTGCTTTAATGAAGCTAGAGAGTCCTGTGGCTCTTTGAATGTTTTGTGGCTGCCCATATGCATTGCTGTTGTTTGCTTGGAGTAAGTTTAGCTGATTGATACATTCTGGGAAGATTCACCACTGTCTTTACAATTCTCTAGTTGGGGAAAATGTGGTTTAATGGGTTTCCAGAACTTTAGAAATGACTATAACCCCTTTGAGACTGATAAACGTCAAGTAACATTGTATCATTCAGTCTAAAATGCCTTTGATGATGTCATAGGGTTCTTGTAAACAGTTTGTTGTGACTACTTCTCTCTCCTGTTAGGGATAAGAAAGGTTTATATTCAAAATAGATTACTGCAATCAAGCTCGATTATGTTCAATTAACTAAATCTAATTATCAGTTCAATTTGGTTAATCGGTTGTATGATTAAGTAGGAAGACAATGGATTTCCCACATAAGTGAAATGTCAGTAAAATAATATTATAAAAACTGTGTAATGCGTGTTTACTCAAATTCTCTCAAATACTGCATTTTGTTTAAAGATGAGAAAGACTCAGCATGAAAAATATGCAATAATAGCAGAAATCAGAAAGGAAGCAAATATGTTTTTCTCACCATTTTACTGTCAGAGTTAAATAGAGAAGATGAAAAAATGTGCTAATGTGTTTGGTTTAATATTGTTTGCAATGCGGTCTAATTGCTAAAGTGCTTTAAGTCAAACCCAGGGGAATGATAAAATGCTATTATTTTACACTAGAGGTCACCCCCGGTATGAAATTCACTTGTAGCATCATTTTTTTCCAGCTACTGTTACAGTGCTGGAAACCTTTTTTCCTTATTGAAAAGAGATTGGATTTTTATGAGCACAATACAATATGCTAAGAATCTTTCCACCAAGCTAGAGAATCTGAATATAATAGCATTCAGAGCTTCCATTTGGCAGGAGTCAGTTCCGTATATTAATCACATGCGCTGTGAAAACATTCATTACAAGATACCATCACAATAAATTTAAGGCATTGCTGTCAACATAATAGCTTGTTCTGAATTTCTACAGGATAGCACTTGGTGTATTTTCTTGCTGTCTAACTGAAATAGGGCCTTATGCATTTTTGCTTTCCATAAGAAGTTTAGGAACAACTGAGTAATTTTTTGACATATTTACGTAAGGCATACAGTATATTTGTAGAGTGTTTTGTGTCATGCAGAATTTATTTGAGTAAAATGTGTTTTCTTATAAATATGTAATATCTGTTTTATTGTTTTAGGTGGAGTTAGCTAGTGTTTATAGTTTTATACTGGGTTTATCTTACAGTTGTTTGATGAGTGGATGCCAATAGTGCTCTAAAGGGAAATACCAGTCTCTTTATAAAACTGCCACTAAGATAAATACTGTGCAAGTCTTTTTTCATAAATTAATGTTATTAAAATTATATTTACATTTCAGTTTGCAACCTACTAAGAATTTTCAAAAGCAACTGTAAACTAAAATTATCACCCTTTTGCAACCATGGCGACAGTGTTCTGTTTGGAGTACAGATTGCTTGTAAACTCCCAACATACTGCTTGAATAATTAGTTGCACAAAGCAGGAGCCATTGTAACTCATTTTCAATACCTGCATAAATAAGTTAACTGAGTATAAATCATAATGATCTCTTCAGTTAAGTGAAAAAAACTTGATAGACTGCATTTACTTAAAAAAAAACAGAATTCCCCTTTAAAGGTAGAAGCAGTAGAATATTGTACCGTGTCAGCCATCCGTAAACACATGTATTTTTGAATTACGATGATGCCCTTTATTGGCTAAATTAGAAGAAAATGAATAAGCTTTCTGTTGATAAGCCTTCTGTAGACTCGATTTTTGCATGGTGACAAGATGTTAGAACAGGCAGATTATATACACTGGTCATTAAAAAGAAATATGTTCTTTTGCAAACATAAATAAATGTCATTACATGCTTTAATTACAACATCAGGAGAGTCTCACAGAGATGCTAGCTATTTTATGACAAATAGATAAGACCAGTTGTTTGCTTAAAAATCAAATAACACAGACTCCGGGTGATGAGGGGGAAAGCATAAATCCAGAGTTTAAAAGTTAACTTAGGCAGAGCACATAGAATATTTGTTATTAGCTAAAAAGAATTGTGGCATTTAAAACTCATCATACCAGCGCAAGAAATTACAAACCTTGTTTAAACCTTCAGCTACAGTTTTGAACTTATGTATACATTTTGTCTCTTTTGTTAGTTTTTCTTTATGCAATTTTAAGCCACCCATTAATACAGTAAAGAGAAGATGCTTAAACTGTGTCCACATTAGCTGAAATGTGTGGGCACTGGAAGACCATCACCCAGAGTCTGTGGTATTTGATGTTTAAGCAAACGAGTGGTTTTATCTATTTGTCATAAAATAGCTAGCATCTCTTTGAGACTCTCCTGATATTGTAATTAAGGCATCTAATGACATTAATTTATGTTTGCAAAATAATGTATTTGCCTTTAATGTCCGGTGCACTGTATGTAAGCTGTCTGTTCTACTATTTTGTCAGCATACAGGAATCAAGTCTGAATAAGGCTTATTAGCCAAAAGCTTAATGCTTTTCTTCTAAGTTAGCCAATGAATGGTATCATCCTGATTCAAAAATACATGCTTTTACTGATGGCTAACATGGTACAATATTCTACTGTTTCTACCTTTAAAAATGAAATTCAGATTTTCTTCTAAGTTATCCAATAAATTGTATCATCCTAATTGTCTTTAAAGGTAGCCCAGTATAAAAAGAATAAGGAGGCTGCAATTTTCATTCTTTCTTTTTTTTAAAGACTATAGCATGGTCATACTGTTAATTTAACATGAAGCGGGTTGCTTTAAATGGGTTGATTTTAAAAGTCTACATACATTGTCTCAATTTAAGGAAAAACTGTATTACATGTTCTTGATGGACTTGATAGAAACATCCTTGCAAGCTAAAGAAAGAACTAAGATTTTTTTTTTGTATGGTGGAGCTTTATTGATACTCTGGAAACACAATCTAAACAAACAATTTTTAAAGTGGACCATCAATGAAAAGATGCTATGCCAACTGAAACCAGAGATCAAATACAGAGGTGCAGACATGATGTACCGGTAAATAGTGACATGTTACCCCCTATGTCTTGAATGCAAGACATCATTTTGGCGCTGTGATTAGAGATGGCCTGAAAGGTTCGCCGGTGAACGGTTCCAGGCGAACTTCCGGGGTTCGCAATCGCGGACAACCGCAAACTTTTCCGGAAGTTCGGTTCGCCCCATAGTGCATCATGAGGGTCAACTTTGACCCTCTACATTACAGTCAGCAGGCACATTGTAGCCAATCAGGCTACACTCCCTCCTGGAGCCACTCCCCCCCCCTTATAAAAGGCAGGCAGTGTCAGGCTTTTCACTCACTCATGTGCCTGCATTAATTAGAGAAGGGAGAGCTGTTGTGCAGAGACCTATAGGGAAAGCTTAGTTAGGCTCTTGTAGGCTTGTTAGCTTGCTCCTTGCTGATTCTTACTGCTAAAAAAGCACCCCTCAACAGCTCTTTTGAGAGCTAATCTTATTCTTGTGATCTATTTTTTTTGTGTGTGTGTGTGGCCCACTTGCATTATATACAGCCCTGTCAGTCAGTCCCAGCTGGCCTTTGGCCCCTTGGTGGTATAATAACTGCTGTGCCAGGTGCACATTATATGAATGCTTTTCTGTTAACAATGGCTTTCTTCTTCCCACTCTTCCATAAAAGCCAACTTTGTGCAGTGCATGACTAATAGTTGTCCGATGGATAGATTCCCCCACCTGTCCCGTTTTCCACAAGCCACGTGGGGGACACAGCAAACATGAGGAAGAAGGTGCCCTGGTCAGATGAGTCCAAAATGGAACTTTTTGGCCAAAATGCAAAACGCTATGTGTGGTGGAAAACTAACACTGCACATCACTCTGAACACACCATCCCCACTGTCAAATATGGTGGTGGCAGCATCATGTTCTGGGGGTGCTTCTCTTCAGCAGGGACAGGGAAGCTGGTCAGAGTTGATGGGAAGATGGATGGAGCCAAATACAGGGCAATCTTGGAAGACAACCTCTTGGAGTCTGCAAAAGACTTGAGACTGGGGCGGAGGTTCACCTTCCAGCAGGAAAACGACCCTAAACATAAAGCCAGGGCAACAATAGAATGGTTTAACACAAAACATATCCATGTGTTAGAATGGCCCAGTCAAAGTTCAGATCTAAATCCAATTGAGAATCTGTGGCAAGATCTGAAAACTGCTGTTCACAAACGCTGTCCATCTAATCTGACTGAGCTGGAGCTGTTTTGCAAAGAAGAATGGACAATGATTTCAGTCTCTAGATGTACAAAGCTGGTAGAGACATACCCTAAAAGACTGGCAGCTGTAATTGCAGCAAAAGGTGCTTCTACAAAGTATTGACTCAGGGGGCTGAATAATTACGCACACCCCACTTTGCAGTTATTTATTTTTTAAAAATGTTTGGAATCATGTATGATTTTCGTTCCACTTTTCACGTGTACACCACTTTGTATTGGTATTTCACGTGGAATTCCAATAAAATTGATTCATGTTTGTGGCAGTAATATGACAAAATGTGGAAAACTTCAAGGGGGCTGAATACTTTGGCAAGCCACTGTACCTACCTGTTGTTCACAGTGCACCCACCTACCTACGTGAGCACATGCAGTGTCAATGTGCCTGCCCGGTACCTGTCTGTGTCTGTTAGGTGCACATTGTAATACCCATCACTGCATAAACCTACTACCTGTTGTTCACTTCAGTGCACCCACCTACCTATGAGCGCACGCAGTGTCACTGTACCTGCTCAGTACCTGTGTGTGTGTGACAGGTGCACATTGTAATACCCATCACTGCATATACCTACCTGTTGTTCACTTCAGTTGTTCACAGTGCACCCACCTACCTACGTGAGCGCACGCAGTGTCACTGTGCCTGTCCGGTACCTGTCTGTGTGGGACAGGTGCACATTGTAATACCCATCACTGCATAAGTCTACTACCTGTTGTTAACTTCAGTGCACCCACCTACCTACGTGAGCGCACGCTGTGTCACTGTGCCTGTCTGGTACCTGTGTGTGTGTGACAGGTGCACATTGTAATACCCATCACTGCATATACCTACTACCTGTTGTTCACTTCAGTGCACCCACCTACCTACAAGAGCGCATGCAGTGTCACTGTACCTGCTCGGTACCTGTGTGTGTCTGACAGGTGCACATTGTAATACCCATTACTGCATATACCTACTTGTTGTTCACAGTGCACCCACCTACCTACGTGAGCGCACGCAGTGTCACTGTGCCTGTCCGGTACCTGTCTGTGTGAGACAGGTGCACATTGTAATACCCATCACTGCATAATCCTACTACCTGTTGTTCACTTCAGTGCACCCACCTACCTACATGAGCGCACGCAGTGTCACTGTACCTGCTCGGTACCTGTGTGTGTGTGTGTGTGTGTGTGTGACAGGTGCACATTGTAATACCCATCACTGCATATACCTAACTGTTGTTCACAGTGCACCCACCTACCTACATGAGTGTACCTGTTAACTGCACCTGTGTGACTGCACATTGTTTTAGTCAAGTCAGTGCATACCTTTCACTTCATCCCCCCATTATGGACAAAACGGACAAAACAGGTAGAGGCAGAGGAAGAGGCAAGCGAAGCTGGGCAGGATGATTATGATTATGATGATGATATGGATGCCACGTATGTTCCCAATAGAGGAGATGAACAGGGAGACAGTTCAGAAGGGGAGTCAGAGAGGTGTAGGAGGAGACGAGTTCCTGAAAGAATCAGGGGGAGCTTGTCATCAGAAACAGCTGGTGGCAGTGTCCGGTGGCATGTATTGCCACCTATGGACAGCCCGCCAACATACCTTTTAACGTCAGCTGCTGATGCCACCATAGTGCTATCACCCCAGTGGGGCTCAGCGGTTAGGACATTTTTTAGTGTGTCTGCTGTAGATCAGAGCAAAGCCATCTGTTCTCTCTGCCTCCAAAAATTGAGCCGTGGAAAGGCCAACACCCACGTAGGGACAACTGCCTTACGAAGGCACATGGAGAAAAGGCACAAACTGCAATTGGAAGCACACCAGAGGAAAAGCAGCACACAAAAGAAAAGCCACCCTCCTTCTCCTCTTCCTCCTTCAGGTGCAGCATCTTCAGCCGCTTTCTCCCTTGCACCTTCACAGCCACCCTCCTCCACTCTGCCTCTGACCTTGAGCAGTTCCTTTTACTCTGCCCACAGCAGCCAGGTGTCTGTGAAGGAAATCTTTGAGCGGAAGAAGCCAATTTCTGCCAGTCACCCCCTTGCCCGGCGTCTGACAGCTGGCTTGGCCGAACTGTTAGCTCTCCAGCTGTTACCATACCAGCTGGTGGACTCTGAGACTTTCTGTAAATTTGTGGCCATTGGGACACCACAGTGGAAGATGCCAGGCTGCAATTATTTCTCTGAAAAGGCAATACCCAAACTGTACCTTGAAGTTGAGAGGCAAGTGGTGTCATCTCTGGCACACAGCGTTGGGTCAAGGGTCCACCTGACCACGAATGCCTGGTCTGCCAAGCATGGTCAGGGCAGGTACATTACTTACACAGCCCATTGGGTCAACCTGGTGACTGATGGCAAGCAGGGAGTACGTGGCTGTGCAGCTGACCAACTTGTGACACCTCCACGGCTTGCAGGCAGGCCTCCTGCCACCTCCTCTCCTCCTGCTACATCCTCTTCACTGTCATCATCCTCCTCCTCCTTGGATGAGTGGCAGTTCAACTTTACTGGTGCTGCGATCTCCTCTCCAGCTACACAGCCCCAACTCCCCAGGGCCTATGCAGCATGTCAGGTACGACGGTGTCACGCCATCTTAGACATGTCTTGCCTCAAAGCGGAGAGTCACACTGGAGCAGCTATCCTGGCTGCTCTTAACAAACAGGTGGATCAGTGGCTGACCCGCACCAGCTGGAGATCGGCAACGTGGTGTGTGACAACGGCAGCAATCTCATTTCCGCTTTGAATGTGGGAAAGCTGACACATGTACTTTGCATGGTACATGTGCTGAATCTAGTCATTTAAAGATTTGTGTCAAAGTACCCAGGCTTAGAGGATGTCCTGAAGCAGGCCAGGAAGTTGTGTGGGCATTTCAGGCGGTCTTACACGGCCATGGCACGCTTTGCGGGCATTCAGTGGAGAAACAAGCTGCCGGTGAGACGCCTTATTTGCAATAGCCCGACTCGCTGGAATTCGACCCTCCTTATGTTCTCTCACCTGCTAGAACAGGAGAAAGCTGTCACTCAGTACCTTTACAACTACAGTAGAAGGACACAGTCAGGGGAGATGGGAATGTTCTGGCCCAACAACTGGACACTCATGCGAAATGCATGCAGGCTCATGCGAAATGCATGCAGGCTCATGGAGGAGTCAATGAGTGTTGTATAGCTTTGGCACCAGAGTAATGGCAAAACACCAATGAGTGTTGTATAGCTTTGGCACCGGAGTTTTAGCAATGCTATTCTCGGTACTCTACACTCACTGCAAAACCACTGAGACCTTCTCTTCAAATATCTTGACACCCCTAAAACAAACAACCATGTAGCCAGTGGAATCAGTATTTCGGGTAATTATTTAGGGCACAGGATTAGCATAACAGCCAGGCATGTATTTTTACAAACAAGACTGAAAAACTTAACTTCCATATCCTGGAGGAGCGTGAAGAGGAACAGTTACAGGAGGAACAGTTGTGGGATAAATTCTCATCAGAACCAGATGTTTCCTCAACACCTGCGGCAGCACAGAGGGGTGAGGAGGAAGAGGAGGAAGAGTCATGTGGGGAAGAGGAATCAGACTCGGATGATGAGGAAGGTGTTTCTTTGGAGGAGGAGGAGGCGGCGGCAGAAGAGCAACCGCAGCAGGTGTTGCAGGGGGCTTGTGCTGCTCAATGTTCCCGTGGTATTGTTCGGGGCTGGGGGCAGGAGGAGGACTTACCTGCCGTCACTGAGGAAGAGCAAGAGGAGATGGATAGTATGTCTGCATCCAACTTTGTGCAGATGGCATCTTTCATGTTGTCCAGCCTGTTGAGGGACCCCTGTATAAAAAAACTCAAGGGGAATGAGCTGTACTGGGTGGCCATGCAACTAGACCCTCGGTATAGGCACAAAGTGGCGGACATGTTACCTACTCACCTGAAGGCAGAAAGGATGCAGCACTTGCAGATCAAGCTGGCAACTATGCTTTACAATGCATTTAAGGGTGGTGTCACAGCACAACGCAATAAAGGTACGACTGCCAGTAATCCTTCTCCCATGTCCATGCAGGCAAGGACAGGATGCTCCAGCGATCTCATGGTGATGTCGGACATGCGGACATTCTTTAGTCAAACGCCTCGCCCCTGGAATGGCAGGTAGCTGATTACCTGGCCTTAACGAGGGTCGGGGACCCGGCGGAACAGCATGGAGGGTGCGAATGGCATCCTCCGTGCCTTCAAATGTGATGCAGATATTTAACTTTTTTTTTCAGCTGGCCTCAGAAGTCCTTTAAAGGCAAGTGGTGTCATCTCTGGCACACAGCGTTGGGTCAAGGGTCCATCTGACCACAGATACCTGGTCTGCAAAGCACGGTCAGGGCAGGTACATTACTTATACAGCAAATGGGTCCTTACTTGGATGTGTGGTGGTGGTAGCCGGTTCTCAGGCTCCCACTCTGGAACGGAATTGAACCCTGATTCCTCGGCCATTACCCGTGGTCACTCACAATGGCAGACTTGCCCTCCATAACAGATTCTCGTTACAGGTACTGAACAGCCAGCAGAAAATGTAATTTAAAAAAAAAATGGATGTAAGCTTTAACAATGGTAGAGAAAGAACCATCGAAAGTTGATAAGTAGTCAGACATTACCTGATATCACTGAGGAAGAGCAATCTCGCCATGGTGCGCACCAGTCCAGCACGGCCGTCACAACACAAACAGCTGTTTGCGGTGCAATACACAGTGAGTTTGGTGTGTCAGTGTGAAGCAGTACTCTAATTACACTCCCTGATTGATGTATACACATGCAAGATGTTTTAAAGCGCTTTAGGCCTCCAATTTAGCATTCAATGTGATTTCTGCCCTTAAAACGCTGCTTTGCGTCAAATCCAGATTTTTCCCTGGGACTTTTGGTGTCTATCCCCCTACTCCATGCAAAAACTCAAATGCTAGACCCCTTGAAACATCTTTTCCATCACTTTTGTGGCCAGCATAAGTGTTTCTAGTTTTCAAAGTTCGCCTCCCCATTTAAGTCTATTGTGGTTCATTAAAGTTTGTGCGAACCGAACTTTTGTGAAAGTTCGCGCAAACCAAACTTTTGTGGAAGTTCGCGTTCGCAATCAGAGGTTCGGGTTGTGATTTGACACATTTGTGGGAGTGGCCATGTTGGGTATGGCAGTAGAAGATGTCACTATAGACTCCTCCTTAGTAGGGTTAGTGTTATGTAAATCTCTGAAATGCCCACTAGATGCAGGAAACTGCATCATTGCTGTGTGTCTGTGAAGAGCTGCTAAGTGCAGAGAAGCAGAGCACTTTTGTCATCACTGAAAGTAAGCCAACATCTACCTTCTATAAAAAAAAAGTTATTAATTATTTTATATTTTGGAGGGTACCTCCTGCTTTTAGTCACTAATGGATATTTATGTTGGGAATATTTTATTTGCCCTATCTGGATGTTGATATGTTTGCTGTATGCCTTTCTTTCAATAAAAAATAGTTTGAAACTAAAGAGCTTGGTATAACATAGGAGATGCTGACATCCAGCAATTTATAAACAAACGTGTCTGCCATTAAAGAGGGTGCTTGGTTTTTGTGTCTGAGATCAGCAATAATATTCCTGATGCTAGCACGCAAGACTTAAGTTCCTTGAATTTGGCATTGGAGTTGAAGACCACAAAAAGGTAAAAACTGATTAGGGTTAGTGGTTGTAGGTAGGGATTCTGTAGAAAAACTATAGTTAATGCTTGGGTAGAGAAAGGTTAGGTTTCGATGTTACAGTTAAAAATTTGGAGTTAGGCATTGTGAAAGGGAGGTTATAGTTAAGTAACAAGAAGGGGTTAATGTTAGAGAGAGAGATATAGTTAGGTGTAAGGAAAAGTTAGTGCTAGGGTATATTAGAAATCAGACAGAGATTAACATTGTGGTGGAAGTCAGTGCTGGTCGTAATGGAGAAAGCTACGCTTACGGATCATTACGCGTAATTTTACGCTATTACGCATTACGAAATTACGCTTACGGCATAGACATTCAATTTCGGAACATGTCTGTAATTACGCATAGCACTTACGCAATTACGCGTAAGTATACCGTAATTCAGGTTATTACGTTATAGGCTTACGCGTAAAATCCTACTAGCAATTAATGCGTAAGGTCATGCTGCCAAGCGGAAAAGTTGACGCATGGATCAATGTTAGGTAGCCGCCGCCTATAAGGGTTAATAGCAAAGCCCCCTTAAGTGCTAAGAGCCTCAAATTTGGAGAATATATTAAGGAGATCAGAAGGAATAAGAGGAAACATTTTTTTTCAAAAAGACCTTATAGTTTTTGAGAAAATCGATGTTAAAGTTTCAAAGGAAAAATATATACATTTAAAAACCCGCCGACTTTAACGGTTAATAGCAAAGCCTGCTTAAAATTTAGGAACACCAAATTCACAGGGTATATTAAGGGGATCAGTGGGAATAAGAGGAAAATTTTTTTTTTCAAAAAGACCTTATAGTTTATGAGAAAATCGATTTTTAAGTTTCAAGGGCGAAAATGTCTTTTAAATGTGGAAAATGTCAGTTTTTTTGCACAGGTAACAATAGTGTTTTATTTTCATAGATTCCCCCAAGTGGGAAGAGTTTTACCTACTTCGTTCTGAGTGTGGGAAATATAAAAAAAAACGACGTGGGGTCCCCCCTCCCAGACCTCTTTAACCCCTTGTCCCCCATGCAGACTGGGATAGCCAGAATGCGGAGCACCGGCCGCGTGGGGCTCCGCACCCTGACTATACCAGCCCGCATGGTCCATGGATTGGGGGGTCTCGGAAGGGGAGGGGCAGTCAAGCTTTCCCCTCCCCCTCCGAGCCCTTGTCCAATCCAAGGACAAGGGGCTCTTCTCCACCTCCGATGGGCGGTGGAGGTGGAGGCCGCGATTTCCTGGGGAGGGGTTCATGGTGGCATCTGGGAGTCCCCTTTAAAAAAGGGGTCCCCCAGATGCCCACCCCCCTCCCAGGAGAAATGAGTATAGAGGTACTTGTACCCCTTACCCATTTCCTTTAAGAGTTAAAAGTAAATAAACACACAAACACATAGAAAAAGTATTTTAATTGAACAAAAAACATAACCACGAAAAAAGTCCTTTAATATTCTTAATTAACCATTAATACTTACCTGTCCCTTTAAAAGCCAGTTCGCACGCAATATCCTCGGAAATATACTAATCAGTTACAATGTAACAAAGTTATTACAATGTAACAACTTTGTTACATTGTAACTACGCCGCACCCGACGTCACTCGCCGCTCACCCGCCGGCCGCCGCATACACGCTAGTCCCCGCCGGCTCCCGCCGTCCACTCCGCCCACACCTGTCACCCATATACATGCTGGCACCCATGGGTGCCAGCATGTATATAGGTGACATGTGGGAGAGGCGGGGAGGGCAGCGGAGCCGGCGGGGACTTAGCGTCCCTTCACCCGACAGAGCTCTGAGCTATATTAGCTCAGAGCTCTCGAAAGCATCTTTGTATTTGGGCTCCAAGGAGCCCCATTGGTCCTTAGCAGACCAATGGGGTTCCTTCAAATCAGAAGGAACCCCATTGGTCTGCTAAGGACCAATGGGGCTCCTTGGAGCCCAAATACAAAGATGCTTTCGAGAGCTCTGAGCTAATATAGCTCAGAGCTCTGTCGGGTGAAGGGACGCTAAGTCCTCGCCGGCTCCGCTGCCCTCCCCGCCTCTCCCACATGTCACCTATATACATGCTGGCACCCATGGGTGCCAGCATGTATATGGGTGACAGGTGTGGGCGGAGTGGACGGCGGGAGCCGGCGGGGACTAGCGTGTATGTGGCGGCCGGCGGGTGAGCGGCGAGTGACGTCGGGTGCGGTGGTGTTACAAAGTAACAAAGTTGTTACATTGTAATAACTTTGTTACATTGTAACTGATTAGTATATTTCCGAGGATATTGCGTGGGAACTGGCTTTTAAAGGGACAGGTAAGTATTAATGGTTAATTAAGAATATTAAAGGACTTTTTTCGTGGTTATGTTTTTTGTTCAATTAAAATACTTTTTCTATGTGTTTGTGTGTTTATTTACTTTTAACTCTTAAAGGAAATGGGTAAGGGGTACAAGTACCTCTATACTCATTTCTCCTGGGAGGGGGGTGGGCATCTGGGGGACCCCTTTTTAAAGGGGACTCCCAGATGCCACCATGAACCCCTCCCCAGGAAATCGCGGCCTCCACCTCCACCGCCCATCGGAGGTGGAGAAGAGCCCCTTGTCCTTGGATTGGACAAGGGCTCGGAGGGGGAGGGGAAAGCTTGGCTGCCCCTCCCCTTCCGAGACCCCCCAATCCATGGACCATGCGGGCTGGTATAGTCAGGGTGCGGAGCCCCACGCGGCCGGTGCTCCGCATTCTGGCTATCCCAGTCTGCATGGGGGACAAGGGGTTAAAGAGGTCTGGGAGGGGGGACCCCACGTCGTTTTTTTTTTATATTTCCCACACTCAGAACGAAGTAAGTAAAACTCTTCCCACTTGGGGGAATCTATGAAAATAAAACACTATTGTTACCTGTGCAAAAAAAACTGACATTTTCCGCATTTAAAAGACATTTTCGCCCTTGAAACTTAAAAATCGATTTTCTCAAAAACTATAAGGACTTTTTGAAAAAAAAAAATTTCCTCTTATTCCCACTGATCCCCTTAATATACCCTGTGAATTTGGTGTTCCTAAATTTTAAGCAGGCTTTGCTATTAACCGTTAAAGTCGGCGGGTTTTTAAATGTATATATTTTTCCTTTGAAACTTTAACATCGATTTTCTCAAAAACTATAAGGTCTTTTTGAAAAAAAAATTTTTCCTCTTATTCCTTCTGATCTCCTTAATATATTCTCCAAATTTGAGGCTCTTAGCACTTAAGGGGGTTTTGCTATTAACCCTTAAAGTCGGCGGCTTTTTTATATTATACGGGAGCGTAATATTACGCGATTACGGCAGACTGTGTAATTTCAATGGGAGTTTACTGTCTTACGCGTAATTTGTTACGCGTAAAACGTAACCCCACGGTCTACGCGTAATTAATTACGCATAATACCGTAACCTTACACGTAACGCTTACGGTGCATTTGTAGTGAATTACGATGCGTAATTACGCTAATGCGTAATTTCGGCCCAGCACTGATGGAAGTTAAGGTTTAGCATCGGTAAGGAGATTTGTCAGTAAGATAATTGGATAGGGTTAGGCAATTGGTGGAGAAGTAATGGCAAAACACCAATGAGTGTTGTATAGCTTTGGCACCGGAGTTTTAGCAATGCTATTCTAAGTACTCTACACTCACTGCAATACCACTGAGACCTTCTCTTCAAATATCTTGACACCCCTAAAACAAACAACCATGTAGCCAGTGGAATCAGTATTTTGGGTAATTATTTAGGGCACAGGATTAGCATAACAGCTAGGCATGTATTTTTACAAACAAGACTGAAAACTTACCTTCCATATCCTACTTTATCTTTCTCCCAATTTTTGGAAAATAACAAGATAGCCTTAAAGTACACCTGAACTGAGAAGGATATGGTGGCTGCCATATTTATTTCCCTTTAACCACTTCCCCTCCTCCGGGCTGAATATCTAGGTCCCTGCTTTACCTTGTAGGGACGTAGATACTCCTCCCTTGCCGCCGTGCACTCCAGCTCGCTCATGCGCTCATTACCAATGCTGATCGGTAGATGGAGGATGGATGAATGGGAACGCAGTTATCCATGTTCCCGTGTGAATGAGCGCCGGCAATCCATGAGATGCCGCGTCATTTACAGAAAGCGAAAGCAACGTGGCCACGCATTTCTTCCTGTTTAGCATACTAATAGTACGCAACTGAAAGTAATGCATGAGGACATCTTGTGGCCAGATAATAAAATTACACCTACATACAATTTTTATTTTTTTTTATAAAAAGTCCCACATGTACATTTAAAATTAAATATTTCCCTCCCACACTCTCCCATAGTTAATTAAAAAAAAACATTTACATAAAAAAACATAAATAGTTACCTTAGGGACTGAACTTTTTTAATATGTACAGGATCTTCTAAAAAAATTAGCATATTGTGATAAAGTTCATTATTTTATGTAATGTACTGATAAACATTAGACTTTCATATATTTTAGATTCAAATACACACAACTGAAGTAATTCAAGCCTTTTATTGTTTTAATATTGATGATTTTGGCATACAGCTCATGAAAACCCAAATTTCCTATCTCAAAAAATTAGCATATTTCATCCGACCAATAAAAGAAAAGTGTTTTTAAAACAAAAAAAGTCAACCTTCAAATAATTATGTTCAGTTATGCACTCAATACTTTGTCCGGAATCCTTTTGCAGTAATGAATTTTTTATTGCGGCGTGGCATGGAGGCAATCAGCCTGTGGCACTGCTCAGGTGTTATGAAGGCCCAGGATGCTTCGATAGCGGCCTTAAGCTCATCCAGAGTGTTGGGTCTTGAGTCTCTCAACTGACTCTTCACAATATCCCACAAATTCTCTATGGGGTTCAGGTCAGGAGAGTTGGCAGGCCAATTGAGCACAGTAATACCATGGTCAGTAAACCATTTACCAGTGGTTTTGGCACTGTGAGCAGGTGCCAGGTTGTGCTGAAAAATGAAATCTTCATCTCCATAAAGCTTTTCAACAGATGGAAGCATGAACCCACTTTTGAAACAGAAACAGCGGCAGAGGCGCCTGACCTGGGCTACAGAGAAGCAGCACTGGACTGTTGCTTAGTGGTCCAAAGTACTTTTTTTCGGATGAAAGCAACTTTTACATGTTATTTGAAAACCAAGGTGCCAGAGTCTGGAGGAAGACTGGGGAGAGGGAAATGCCAAAATGCCTGAAGTCCAGTGTCAAGTACCCACAGTCAGTGATGGTCTGGGGTGCCATGTCAGCTGCTGGTGTTGGTCCACTGTATTTTATCAAGGGCAGGGTCAATGCAGATACCTATTAGGAGATTTTGGAGCACTTCATGCTTCCATCTGCTGAAAAGCTTTATGGAGATGAAGATTTCATTTTTCAGCACGACCTGGCACCTGCTCACAGTGCCAAAACCACTGGTAAATGGTTTACTGACCATGGTATTACTGTGCTCAATTGGCCTGCCAACTCTCCTGACCTGAACCCCATAGAGAATCTGTGGGATATTGTGAAGAGAATGTTGAGAGACGCAAGACCCAACACTCTGGATGAGCTTAAGGCCGCTATCGAAGCATCCTGGGCCTCCATAACACCTGAGCAGTGCCACAGGCTGATTGCCTCCATACCACGCCGCATTGAAGCAGTCATTTCTGCAAAAAGATTCCCGACCAAGTATTGAGTGCATAACTGAACATAATTATTTGAAGGTTGACTTTTTTTGTTTTAAAAACACTTTTCTTTTATTGGTCGGATAAAATATGCTAATTTTTTGAGATAGGAAATTTGGGTTTTCATGAGCTGTATGCCAAAATCATCAATATTAAAACAATAAAAGGCTTGAACTACTTCAGTTGTGTGTATTTGAATCTAAAATATATGAAAGTCTAATGTTTGAGAGTACATTACATAAAATAATAAACTTTATCACAATATGCTAATTTTTTGAGAAGATCCTGTATGTCATATTTCGGTTATTTTGTAAACCATGAGCTTGTAAATAGTGATGGACGCAAAATGTAAAAAATGCACCTTTATTTCCAAATAAAATATTAGCGCCATACATTGTACTAAGGAAATATTTTAAATGTTGCAATTACTGGAAAAAATAGGCAAATAAAATGTGTGGGTTTTAATTATGGTAGCATGTATTATTTTAAAACCATAATGGCCAAAAACTGAGAAATAATGTTTTTTTTCCAGTTTTATTATTAATCCCATTGAAGTGCAGTTAGAATATAACATTTCTTAGCAAAAAGTACCACCCAAAGAAAGCCTAATTGGTGGTAAAAAAACAACATATAGATTGTTTGTTGTGATAAGTAGTAATAAAGTTATAGGCAAATTAATGGAAGGAGTGCTTTTGCTTAAGTGTTTAAGGGGAAAAACTCTTGGAGGTGAAGTGGTTAAAGAGGAACTTCAGCCTAAACAAACACATTGTCATTAGTTATGTTAATTAAAATAGATAGGTAATATAATCTCTTACCCACCCTGTTTTAAAAGAACAGGCAAATGTTTGATTTCATGAGGGCAGCCATAATTTTGGTTGAAAGGAGGTGCCAGGGAGCATGAAACACAGTTCCAACTGTCCTGTGTGCTAATCACTACTCCCAGCTGCTAGGCAACGTGAATAACAAAATAGGAAATCCCATCATGCTTTGCACAGCATCAGGGAAAAAAAAGCCTTTTCCTTGATGGGTGGAGCTTAGCTAAAAATGATGCTTTGGTAAGAAAAACAAAGTTCTAATGCTTTAAAACTGTTAAAGAAACACCAAGCCTTTTCAGTTCTGCTGAGTAGATTTTTAGTCCGGAGGTTCACTTTAAACACACCAGTTACCTAGCAGTCCTGCTGATATCTTTGGCTGCAGGAGGGTCTGAATCACAAACATAAAATAAGCATTCAGCTAATCTAGTCAGACTTCAGTCAGAATAGGTAAGATCGATAAAGAGAAAAGTCTCAGACCTTGTTTTTATCAGAATATATGAAATATCCCCAATAGAGATGTTATATTTCATGAAGCAGTGAAAAGGGATATGGGAACTTTAACAAACACCACACACTACCAGTATATGTCGTTCCCCTGCCAGTAATTTATTTGGTTAAAGATGAAGCATAAACAAGTTAAATGAGCTTGTAGTAAGGCAAATAGAGTAAATTTACCAATAGTTGCATACAGTATATTCATCTAGCTACAACTAGAACCAATCGGTTCCTATAAGGGATACATCTCCCCAAATAGTCCCAAATGTCCAATTATTTGCCAAAGGTGGTATAGTCTTGACAGTCATAACTTGCCACACGGAGGCGTCAGATTTAGTGACGTCCAAGGGTTGGCATCTGCTATTCACACACCTGTGGTCCAATGCGGTCTTGTTATGAGAAAGGCAGAGGCCAAACCACTTCTGCAACTGCAGCCTTAAATCATGTAGTGACCCTCCACCGTGCAGCCGGACAGTCATGATTAGAGATGGCCCGAAGCTCCGATTTTCGGTTCGCGAACCGGGTACGCGAACTTCCGTGAAAGGTTTGGTTTGCGCGAACCACAATAAACTTCAATGGGAAGGCGAACTTTGAAAACTAGAAAAAATTATGCTGGCCACAAAAGTGATGGAAAAGATGTTTCAAGGGGTCTACAACCTGGAGGGGGGCATGGCGGAGTGGGATACATGCCAAAAGTCCCGGGGAAAATTCTGGATTTGACGCAAATCAGCGTTTTAAGGGCAGAAATCACATTGAATGCTAAATTGCAGGTCTAAAGTGCTTTAAAACATCTTGCATGTGTATAAATCAATCAGGAAGTGTAATTAGAGTACTGCTTCACACTGACACACCAAACTCACTGTGTAATGCACCGCAAACAGCTGTTTGTGTTGTGACGGCCGTGCTGGACTGGTGCGCACCATGGCCAGTGTGCAGGCCGTGCCGGTTTTCAAGCTGATATGGGTGCACTCAACACAACAGGTAGGTATATGCAGTGATGAGGTGGGTTCAATGAACACAACAGGTAGGTATATGCAGTGATGAGGTGGGTTCACTGAACACAACAGGTAGGTATATGCAGTACTGGGTATTACAATGTGCACCTGTCACACACACAGGTAGTCACTGAATGTGCTGGGCCTGGCTGGCAGTGGCACACACACAGTATGAATTAGCAAGGCTGTCTATGCAGCACAATCACAAGAACAAAATTAGCTCTCAAAAGAGCTGTTGTGGGATGCTATTTTAGCAATAAGAATCAGCCAGGAGCAAGCTAAGAAGCCTACAAGAGACTCTCATAGGGAAAGATCTAATCTTTCCTTATGAGAGTCTGCCAGCAGCTGTCCCTTCTCTAATTAGTGCAAGCACACGAGTGAGTGTAATGGTCGGCGGGGCCTGCCATTTATAAGGGAGGAGTGGCTCCAGGAGAGAGTGTAGCCTGATTGGCTACAATGTGCCTGCTGACTGTGATGTAGAGAGTCAAAGTTGACCCTAATGGTGCACTATGGGGGCGAACCGAACTTCCGGTAAAGTTTGCCTTACAAGGCGATCGCGAATCACCAGAAGTTCGCCGGGAATAGTTCGCCGGCGAACCGTTCAGACCATCTCTAGTCGTGATTGACCAAATAAACTAGCTGAACATAGTCAGCAACCCTCTCCCCCCTCCACAGATTAACACACCCATACCGACAAACACACCTGAGGTCGTCACCCCAAACAGGATCAATTGGTACTGGTGGCCAATAAAAGTGTTAATTGCAACTAGAATTCTTTCCTCAATAATTTTCAAATTCCAAAATCGCTGAAAATAATCATCAATTCCTCCAATAGCGACACTGTAAGGAAAGATCAAAATTGCAATAATGGACTATAGATCCCTCAGTATGTAAGGAACTGTCCATATGTCCTAAGGTGCAGCCGTTGCGTAGATCTATATGTGTAATCTTTCCAAGATCCAATATACGTTGCATCCAGCAAGTCAGTGTGAACCCAGGACTTTAAACCTAGTTCATATTTGAAATGAGGTATAAATGCCAAAAGATTCCGAACTTCTAAGTGTGCAGTCAATGACAGGCCAGCTTACTTTACAAAACCACAGTGCACTGTGTTCTCGGCATTTATTATAGTTGCCACTCCTCGCTGTGGATCACCGTTTTAGTCACGTGTTGATGCCCGAATAACCGCTTGTAAGTTTACTAGGCAGGAGTCTCCTGTCTGATCTACGAGGACTTGGAACAACTTCCCATCGTTATTGCCTGAACATTGCCGCCAATGAAGTCCGTAAGTTGCGAGAGTGCCGATCCTGGCGGAGGGGCAGACGGAGGAGAGCGGTCCAGCAGCGCGTGATGCAGGCCTATGTCGACACGTTTCGCCCCGCCCAGGGACTTCCTCAGGACGTTCTGCGTGATAACGCTGCTCCCAGACATGGCTTATACCCTCATCCTGAACGTCATGCGTTCCAAGACTCAGGAAGTGTATATACATAGGAAGTTCATTGCGTTCCAGTTGTTAGTGACATCTAGTGGTTATTTTTAATATTACTTAATGTGTTTCAAGGCTCAGAGGGAAAACTTACATAGAAAGTTTATTGCATTCCAATTGTTCAAACATGCTGGTGACATCTAGTGGTTGATTGTTTAATATTATAGTATATTCCATTAATTCCTAGATGACGTCTGTCGATTGTTTGTGATATTTCTGCATGTTGCATTAGGCCACATCTAAACTTTAACCACTAATTATTAACCAAAATATTGGCCCTCGTTTTTAATTGCCCATCACACAACAACCAACACACTCACATACAATAACATACACCCTCTCTATTTACCAAAGGATCATGTGTTGTGGCTCATTTTAAAAATCCTTTTAAGTTTAGGTCTCTATTTAGGCCATTTAGGTGGAAGTTATTCAAGGTATAAATCCAATGGCTTTCTTTTTGATATAAAATTGAATCAGCATTAACAAAGCGTATTCCAGGATTCAAATGATTAATGCCCTTCACCCTAAGGCCATCTGGACAAGAGTTAGGGAACTTGGCAAAATGGGAAGATATGGGATTTTTTTCTCTCTCCTCTTCCTGTATTGAATCTTTAATATTCCTTACACGTTCCTGGATTCTAGTTTTTAGATCCCAATTCGTTTTACCTATATAATCTAGGCCACACGGGCATGTAATTTGATACACCGTATGTGTCGTATTGCAATCAATCATACTATTAATTTTAAACTGCTTACTATGACTAGAATCGTCGAACGTATCCGTAACTTCCACATGGGGACATATAGAACATTTACCACATTTTTTCATTCCATTCCTGTCCCTTCTATCTTGACTTGGCTGGTGTCTATATTCCGACTGTACCAATAGATCAGGCAAGTTTTTATTCCGTTTGGCCATCATCAAGGGTCTTGGACCTTCAATCTCAGCTATTTTATCATCTTTTAATAAAATGTACCAATGTTTTTCCAACATGTCCTTTAATCTCAACCAATGTCCACCATATGTGGTAATTAACCTTGGGAAACTATCCCCCTGTATCTTAACTTTTTTCCTTTACAATAATTCACGATTGGTATGTAGTGCCTTATACATGGCTGTTTTCAATATTTTGTGTGGATATCCTCTAGCCCTTAATCTTTCTTTTAAATCATAGGCTTCTTTTTTTAAATCCTCCAATGAGGAACAATTCCTTCTAATCCTCAAAAACTGTCCAATCAAGACAGTCTTCTTTTGCGATTTCAGATGAGCACTATCGTAATGCAGCAGTAAGTTGCCAGCCGTTTCTTTTCTAAAGGTAGTAGTTGTTAACTGCACTCCCTCATTTTTGATCTTTATGTCAAGGAATTCCAATTGTGATTCGTGAATTTTACTGGTCCAAAAAAATATTGGATGCATTTTCATTCAATTGTCTCACAAACTCATGAAATTCTGTCAGGGAACCTGTCCAGATCAAAAATATGTCGTCCACATAACGAATCCATAAAGGAACATATTTCCTATAGTATTCATTATTGTAAACAACTTCCACTTCCCATGCTTCCAAATGGAGGCAGGCATAAGCTGGAGAGTACGCGGCCCCTATGGCTACACCTCGTTTCTGTCTATAAAATTTTTCATCAAAAGAAAAAAAGTTGTTACTCAAAATAAACTAAAGCAATGAATCTATAAAATCGTTGTGTTGATCATGATCTGGATAGAACCTATCCAAAAATTTGGATGTGGCCCGACGGCCAATGTCATTGGGGATGGAAGTAAACAATGACTCCACATCCAAGCTTACAAGGAAAGCCCCCTCAGGAATTTCAATAGTTTTTAATTTTTCCAGAAAATGTATAGTATCCAAAATAAACGAAGATAACCTCTCAATGGTTTTAACTTTAAATCTACAAATCGTGCTACTTCCTCTAGCAGGGATCCTCTTGTAGAAATTATTGGTCATCCAGGGGGAAGTGCAGGATTCTTGTGGACTTTTGGTAGGATGTATAGTGTGGGGACCACATATTCTGATACCACCAAGGATCTATATTATTTTTCTGTCAGGATTCCATCTAGGAACCCCCATTGTAGACGTATGTTCAACTGATCCTTTACTTTCTCAAATGGATTAAAGGTAATTATTTCACAACAGGCCTTATCATTTAATTGTCTATTAACCTCCTCTAAATACATTTGTTCAGGCATGTGAACTATATTGCCCCACTTATATCTTTTCTTTATTGTCACCCCCTGAAGATTTTTCAGGCATGACAATGCTTTTCTCTCTAATGGAGGTAAATTATCCTCCTGATATGATTCTAGAGACCAATGTTTCAATTCCTCCAGTATGCAATCATTAAATAGTGATACATACTTATTCTTTTGTATAAACATTTTCATCAACAGAGAGGGGGGTGGATAATTAGGACAACTTCTTCAAAGAGCTTATCCAGAGGGAATGTTTGAAGATAGAATCTGTGACTTCTGTAAATAAGGATGGCGAGAAGGGGAGGGGGAACATGGTAGCTCCTATAGCTATTAAAAACCAGGGGAAATTCCAGGGAAAGAAAGAGTGCTCAGTTCCCTTTAATTGTTTTCAAATTATTTTCTCACACTTGGGTGATTCTTCCTTCCAGCCAAGGTAATAAAAACATTATGAATTCTACCTAGTGTCTGCCTTTATTCTTTGATGATAAGTAGATAAAATGCATAGCTACTTGCTATGAATCTGCTTTCTACCTAGCTCTACACACTTACATTTACACTGCTGGCACATAAGTGCATCATCTAGGCAATTCTAATGCACTTTTATTGTCACTTTGCTTTCAATCCCACCTCAAATTATGACACATGTTGACAGCCCAGTGACCTTCATGATTAACATTGTAACCTAACCAGTATTGCATTACTAAAGAGCAAATGAACAGTTCAGTTTGCATACAGTTTCCTTGCCAGCTACTTGGCCACCATTAGTGCAGCATCTGGCTTCCCATGGCTTTGTGTTAATAGGGTTTGTGTAGTTGCTTGTAAACATATCAACTGATTGATTCCTTATATATCTTAAAGAGAAACTCCAACCAAAAATTTAACTTTATCCCAATCAGTAGCTGATACCCCCTTTTACATGAGAAATCTATTGCTTTTCACAAACAGACCATCAGGGGGCGCTGTATGGCTGATATTGCGGTGAAACCCCTCCCACAATAAGCTCTGAGGACCGAGGTACTGTTGGCAGTTTCCTGTCTGTGAACCTTGTTACATTGTGGGAAATAGCTGTTTACAGCTGTCTCCAACTGCCAAAACAGCAAGCAGTAGCTACATCACCTGCCAGCAGTAAAAATGTCACCGTGTAATAAATGTCAGTATGTAAATCGGGGAGAGGAAAGATTTTACAATGAGCAAACACTGACTAAATCATTTATACATAATTATTGTAAAAATGAAGCACTTTTTTTATTACATTATTTTCACTGGAGTTCCTCTTTAAGGATGCCACAGTCCAGATATTTTCACAAGAATTTCCACTCATACTTAGCTGCCACCGCTATTAGAAACTCAAATGATGGTACAATGATCAAGGAGTGAGAGAGTGAAGAATTCATTATATGAAAAAAAGTAGGTACAGAACTGGGTTTTAAATTAGGCTTAAACTTTGAAAACTAAAAAAAAAAAGTACCTATTCTTTTGTATATAAAACACCATTTCTAGCCATCCCCTTGTTTAAAAATGTCTACTTTGTATGCTTACAAGCTTGTACTGCTCTCATAAATTGCAAAAATAATAATTGTTGGCCGGCGGCCAGAAAAAGCTTTGAACCTCTTTGCATGTCCTCTTTCCCCTACCTCCTCTGCCAAAGTGTGCCCAGTGCCCACTATTTGGGCACATACAAGTAGCACGGTTCGGATCTTAATAGCAGTGATGCATCAGCCATTGCCACAGCAACCCATCATTGGCAAAGGAGGCACAGGAAACAGGCTGGGCAGAGAGGCACACAACTTTTCTTGGCTTGCATTGATTATGTGCTGATTACAAGAGCAGTACAAGCCTGTACTGCTCTCAGCATTCAAAGTCAGTATTTTTAAACAGTGTGAATGGCTGTAGCTAAGACTAGGTAATTAAGTTTTAGTTTTGGGAATACGATACCACTTTAACATGATAAAACATGATAGAAACCAACATGCATTCACTCTAAAAAATAAATATCAGTTTAGGATGGAGATGACCTTTAGTATGTTACTGCTGACAGTATATATTTTTTTTTTTTTGCTAATGCTTGCTATAAATAGATAGCTACTTACCTAAAAAACAACATCATTTACATTCAACCATAATACAAATCAATATACCAAACCATATCCATTGCTTGGGACTTAGCCTTCAATATGAGCATATATCATTTCATTTTCAGCTGATATTTCAGTCCAGTTTGAAGGGTAGAAAATGACATGTTCGAAAACACATCCTATCTAAAAAGCACACAAAACAGAAGGAAATCATTTTATTGTCTATCCACCTCCGCAGTACATTCCAAAGCACAAATTGGCAAATAAAATAATGATTCAAATGAGTGTAATTTCTCTCAGGTTCAAGTATCAGTTTGCTTGTTTTGCTGCTGCTAATCACCTCTTAAACAAACAATTGCTTTATCTATGTGCTTTGCCTCATTTCACTTTCAAATTATGTGTGTGTTTCTCTCTAACAGCTTATTATGATCTATAATTAACAATTTTGCTGAAAGCGAAGCCCGTGTTGAAAGAGCCCACATGCTATCCAGAAAGTACTTGAAACAAGAGAATCCTGATTTGGCAATAAAATTTACAACCAGAATCATTACGCCCTTTCCAGTTTTAGGCAGCTCTCACTGTTTATGGTATGTTGTTAGAAATGTTGAGAGTCCTGTCTTGGACACCAAGCCCTTTGTTGATGGCTATAACATTATATTTCTTCCTATGCATTGAATATGTATGCAGTGGTACAGAGGGGCCAGTAGTGTACAACATTGATAAAAGGTTTACAAATGAGAGAGGTTAGTGGTGGACTTACCTCCCTGATACCAACACAAGATAAAGTAGATGTGTAACACCTCTATAATGCTTGAACTGCAAAGAAATCCTCCAGACACCAATTAAGTTCTTTTTAAGAAATATTTGTATTAAATCATATGGATAAAAAAAGTTTAGTGACAAAACACATTCATAAACTTCTTCTTAGCAGATGAGTATAGGTAGGCCTCTGTATACATCCGCCTGCTAGGATCAGGGCTAGTTCAGGAAACATATATGTGATACAGTTTATTTGCATGAACTTGCCAGAATTTTCCTCACACAGCGCTCCGCTAGCTGACAGTTCTTCACCACTGTCTTTTTAAAGTGGACCTGAATTCTTGCACAGGACAGAAGGAAACTTAGAGAAATGCCTAGCGGTTACCTAGCAACATCCAGGATAGGACAGAATATGTGAAATTGATGATTGTGAATGATCACTTAACATATAAGAAGCACCGCTCTCTCCTCTGTATTTTGTCTGCCAGCTGTTATCACACAATCTCTTCAGACACTGCACTGCAGTCTTCACTGCTTTTCTTTAATCCTGTCACTTGTTTCTCTGTCTCACTCTTGTATGCTTTGCTGTCCTGCTGTCTCTGTGTCACTGTAATGTCTCTGCTGGTTTCTGTTATCTCTCTCTGTTACAGGTACATTTTAATATCCTTGTCTTTCATTCTTATTGCTTACTGTTTCTCTTCTGGCTTATCTCTCCAGTATTGTTGCTCTTTACCGGCCTGTAGTTGTGAATGATCTCTCTCCTCTCATGTAATGTCTCTGCAGCTCTCTCTCTTCCTTATTTTAGTTTTCAGTAGTGCTCACTTGTCTGTGGCTCTGCCTTGCTCAGACTGTCTCACCAATAGCTGGTCTCTTCTTGTCTCTCTCCTATATCTCCTCACAAATCAAGCTTATATCTTGCTGCCTCATCAGCTCAGTCTCCACGGCTACTTGACTCCTCCCCCTCACTAGCCTACAACTGCCAAAAACCTGTTACTTCCACCCTGCACATGCCCAGCTTCTCTCTCCTCTTTCCTGCTCATGGGCTCCCCCTGGCGGCACCTGCAGATTCCCCTTGTAGCAGCCCTCCCCACAAAAAGTTAATGCATATTTAACCCTTGGTGTGTGTGTCCGTTGCAATGACACGCACACAGGGTTACATTCACCCCCTTTTTTTTAAATTGTAGTCCCTACAATTTTTCTTTTAACTAAAGCACAATGTCAACATATGTTCCAAACTGTTCAGGAAGCGGTGAAGGTAAATTATTTTTCCATTTTGACTCGTGGTCTAGTTCTGTTTATGTAGAACATCTTTGCTATTCCTTCTCTGAATTCCCAAACTCTTTGTCTTGAGCTTCCTTGATGCTTGTAAGTTGTAGGATTTCTGGTGAATGTAGAGTCCTTTTATAGCGCTTGATCCGTTGAGGTTGGGGCACCAGCTGCCAATATGATTCCAACTCCTTTCTTCGAGAAGGCTCCATTTTCCATTGTATCAATCCATCTTCAGTCTTCTCTGAAAGTTGTTTAGGATCAGCCATCTGAGTAGAGTACTGGTTTACTACAGGCTTGTTTTTTCTGCAGTTTTCCAGATAATTTCCTTCTTGCTCATTATTTCCATCTTTCATTGATCTTTTACTATCAAAGAATGTACTGTACAATTTAGGAGGAAGTGAACCCTGGACATGTTTCAATCTAGAATCCTGTTCCAACGTTGATGATATAGAACATCTTAGCTCTTCTTTCTCTGATATATCAAAACTCCTAGGTTCTTCTCTCAGTGTTGCAACCTTGATAGGTGGATGTCTAATTGTCGAAGCTCTACACTGATATGGTACACTGGGACACCTCCAGGAGGACTGATGTTCTTCTTCTTGTTGGTCATTGGACATTCCACCATGGGAGCAATTACTTCGACTTCCATACGACTGAAACTGTTTGCATACTGTAGCATATCCACTGCATTGAATTTTAGTACCACCAGGTCCAGTCACATTAGCGGCCTGTTTTCCTTTTCTTCCTTCCACAACATCAAACTGGACGATTGCTCCACTCCTCACACTAAACAGAATTTTCCATGGGTTGTTCTTTTTAATAGCAGTCCAGTGTACAAACAAATCTTCCTTAGTGTCCTTCCGGGTTATAAATCCATAACCTCGTTTCATATTAAACCAACTTACAGTACCCAAGACCTTACTGGCCAAGATATTCTTTTCCATTTTCCATAGATTTTTCTTCCATCTTCTTCTGACTTGTTTTAATGGTTTGGCCATCTGACACCCCACAAAAGTTCCTAAATGATTAACATGGGCCTGCTGGATGTCTTCTGCAGTTCGACACTTACGTACAGGATACCTATCTATGGTTATGTCATTTGGAGATATGCTTCGTGACAGACTCAATTGCTGCTTTAACACAGAAACTTCTTCACTCATAGTTTTCACAATTTCTTTAATTTCTTCTCTTTCCTCTGGAGTTTGTCTACATTTTTGTGATGGCCCGAGTCCTAGACAGTTGTTTTTAAGGTGAACCAGTTCCTCCTTTATTTCTTGTATGGACACTCTTAACTCTTTTAGCTCTTTCTCTGTTTGTTCACTCGTATCTTCTTTAGGGAGGTAGGTATTGCTAGATCCAGCCATCTCTCGATGGAGAAAAGACATTTGAAATGGTTCTTCCTCTTGCCCATATTTGATAGCCAAATTCTGCAGCTTAAGGAAATCAAGATCAGGTTTTGTTTCCAATCTTTGCTTCAGGGCTTGACGGACGAAATTGCTTTTGATTCCTAAAACAAATTGATCTCGCAACCAAGTAGTATCATCTGCAGGGTTATTAACTCCATCCACTTCCTCTCTCTTGTGCAGAGCTCCCATCAATTCCTTCAGTGCATTAGCATATTGTGGTAATGTTTCATTTTCTTTTTGATTGCGCTCCAGAAACCTCTTTCTTAATACGTGCGTGTCAGACGGATCACCATACACTTCTTCTAACACCAAAATAATGTCCTCCAGCGGAACAGGAGCTCTCAGATTTGCATTTATCACTGTTCTACGAGCATCTCCTTCTAGGGCAGTTGTCGCTACCTCCATCTGCAGCTCTATGGGCACTTTATAAGCCAGCACAGCACTCTGGATTCTTTCACTCCACTCTCTTAGGATCACATTATAACCATTAAACTTTGGTAAGTACACAGCTAGCATTCCCATGGCAGTCATTGTTAGGGCAGAGGGTACAGCCATGGCCCTTTCTCCAGCTGCTGAAGTGGAAGACTCTGACAGGGGTGAAACCTCCGCTGCATGAGCGTCCATCCTGCCGACTGTACGCCAAAATGTAACACCTCTATAATGCTTGAACTGCAAAGAAATCCTCCAGACACCAATTAAGTTCTTTTTAAGAAATATTTGTATTAAATCATATGGATAAAAAAAGTTTAGTGACAAAACACATTCATAAACTTCTTCTTAGCAGATGAGTATAGGTAGGCCTCTGTATACATCCGCCTGCTAGGATCAGGGCTAGTTCAGGAAACATATATGTGATACAGTTTATTTGCATGAACTTGCCAGAATTTTCCTCACACAGCGCTCCGCTAGCTGACAGTTCTTCACCACTGTCTTTTTAAAGTGGACCTGAATTCTTGCACAGGACAGAAGGAAACTTAGAGAAATGCCTGGCGGTTACCTAGCAACATCCAGGATAGGACAGAATATGTGAAATTGATGATTGTGAATGATCACTTAACATATAAGAAGCACCGCTCTCTCCACTGTATTTTGTCTGACAGCTGTTGTCACACAATCTCTTCAGACACTGCACTGCAGTCTTCACTGCTTTTCTTTAATCCTGTCACTTGTTTCTCTGTCTCACTCTTGTATGCTTTGCTGTCCTGCTGTCTCTGTGTCACTGTAATGTCTCTGCTGGTTTCTGTTATCTCTCTCTGTTACAGGTACATTTTAATATCCTTGTCTTTCATTCTTATTGCTTACTGTTTCTCTTCTGGCTTATCTCTCCAGTATTGTTGCTCTTTACCGGCCTGTAGTTGTGAATGATCTCTCTCCTCTCATGTAATGTCTCTGCAGCTCTCTCTCTTCCTTATTTTAGTTTTCAGTAGTGCTCACTTGTCTGTGGCTCTGCCTTGCTCAGACTGTCTCACCAATAGCTGGTCTCTTCTTGTCTCTCTCCTATATCTCCTCACAAATCAAGCTTATATCTTGCTGCCTCATCAGCTCAGTCTCCACGGCTACTTGACTCCTCCCCCTCACTAGCCTACAACTGCCAAAAACCTGTTACTTCCACCCTGCACATGCCCAGCTTCTCTCTCCTCTTTCCTGCTCATGGGCTCCCCCTGGCGGCACCTGCAGATTCCCCTTGTAGCAGCCCTCCCCACAAAAAGTTAATGCATATTTAACCCTTGGTGTGTGTGTCCGTTGCAATGACACGCACACAGGGTTACAGATGTTTTCAACAAAAATAATTTATTCACGCACTCCAAATAAATGAAACACGTTTCATGGGCACATCCCACTTCATCAGGCTATAAAACAGGAGTATTACAACTTGTGCGATGGGTAGTGAAGCTTAGTGCCTCTGCCTAAGGCGCTAAGCTCCACTACCCATTGCACAAGTTGTGATACTCCTGTGTTATAGCCTGATGAAGTGGGATGTGCCCACGAAATGTGTTGCATTTATTTGGAGTATGTGAATAAATTATTTTTGTTGAGAAAAATCAACTTTATCATGTGTTGGCATCAGGGAGGTAAGTCCACCAGTACCTCCCTCATTTTTAAACATTTTATTAATGGTTTACACTACTGGCGCCTCTGTACCACTGCATACAATTTGAGTCCACCCTTGGTGGAGGGGATTTGGCCCCTTTTCTTCTGCACTACAGAGAGCGACTTCTTAATCCTGAGTGGGGAAAGGTCTAAATCTCCCCACCTGCCTACATAATGGTTAGCTGGATGGTAACCCAGACTTGTGAGTATAATCTTACAACCATTTTCCTCACTCCACATAATCCAGTACATACTACACTATATCTGGCTCTCAGTGTCCCCCTCCCTTGTATGCATCGAATATGTCTGTGAACTTCGGAGGTACAGAGTACCCAGCAAGCTCATGCTGAACCAGAACTTCTAGGAGTGTGTAAGGGGCTACAATGGTCAAAAAAGCCCTCATACTAAAAGGTTATGGAAAACAAAAGATTGCTTTCTTAACCACTTGCCGACCACACACTCATACTGTGCGGCAGCAAAGTGGTAGCTGGAGGACCAGCGATGCAGATCTGCGTCGCCAGGTGCCTCCCTAATTAATCAGGAAAGGCCGCTCGCGCGAGCGGCCGTTTCCTGTTAGATCACGGAGCGGGTCTCCGTGAATAGCCTGCGAGCTGCTGATCGCGGCTCGCAGACTAAATGTAAATGCAGGAGACGTATGTCTCCTTTGTTTGCATTGAACAGCGCTGCTGCGCAGTAGCGCCGTAAGGCAGATCGGCAATCCCCAGCCAATCAGCGGCCAAGGATCGCCGCCATGTGACAGGGGACATCCTGTCACAGGCTGCACAGGACGGATAGCGTCCTGTGCAGCGCGGATCACCAGGGGGAAGAGGTAGGAGAGGGATGGGGGAATTTTGCCGTGGAGGGGGGCTTTGAGGTGCCCCCCCCCCCCCCGCAACATGCCTGCCGACCAGAGCGATCAGACCCCCCCTGCACATCATCCCCATAGGGGGGAAAAAAGGGGGGCGATCTGATCGCTTTGCATGCCACCTGATCTGTGCTGGGGGCTGCAGAGCCCACCCAGCACAGATCCCAAAAAAACACGCTGGTCCTTAAGGGGGGGTAAAGGCTGGGTCCTCAAGTGGTTAAAACAGAAAGAATTTGCGATAATTCAGGTTGAAGAAAGCTCCATGATGTCTCCCAGTGCATAACTGCAGAAATATGCAAATTATCCTTTGTTGTCCCTGTGAGCTAGCCACACCTCCAGATCCTCTGGAATGCAATGATGTGTCAGTTTATTAATATTACAGAGCCACAATAATCCAGCATGCATACAGACTGTTTCGGATTGATTAATCTTCATCAGTGCATGGCATGGATTAACGTGGCTCTATGGGATAGGACTTGAAACACCCAGAGATACAGACTATCCAGAAATCCCATGGTGAACCAGAACTCCCAGGAGTCTGTATGGGGCTACAATGAACAAAGAAAGCCCTCTTACTAAAATGTAAACCTGAATTATTGCAAATTCTTTTTGTTTTAAGAAATACATTTTTTGTTTTCCATAACATTTTAGTAAGATGGCTAAGTCCTGGTTAACTCATTACAGTATTCATAAGCAGAGCTGAAACTCACAGTTGGAAAAAGAGCCCATTAATCAAAGTAATATGCTGCAGTTCCTTGTAGAGAGATGGGTTAAAATGGTAGCTGAGAAAAGGGGTCTTCTTATTCCATGCAACAGAAAGGACTTAAAGCGAACCTGTGAAGAAAAAAGTAAAAGTAAAAAGTTAGATACTTACCGCAGAAGAGGAAAGCCCCCATCTCCCTCCAACTCGTTATTCCAGGGCTGTGACCTCCAGAAGCATGGACAAACTGCCAACTGGCCAAACCCTGTTGCACAGACACCCTTGGGCTTTGATGGAAAAAAAGGCTAAGCTCAATTGGGTTGTGATGCTGCATCAGCCCAGATGGCTCACACATTTGCAGTAGCATGGACCCACTGGGCAGAGCCCAATCAGGTCTGTATCTGTGCCACTGCAGTTGCAAGAGCAGTCAACAAGGGATTGCTGATGGTTTTCCAGAGGACACAGCACAGGAACAGGTCAGTGGAGGAAAATGGGGTATGCCTCTGGATTTCCTCTACTGAATGGGTGAGTACCAGAAAGGGTGAGTACCCATTTAGGACACTTTTTTACTCTACAGGTACACTTTTCAGGGGATTGTAAAATAAAAAAAATTGCCCAAAAATGTTAGTGCTACAAAAATAAATGTAAACCCCCTTTGTTTCTAAAATAGGTCCCTATGCGGGCCCCATTTTTTTCCTGGTCCAGGTGCCTTTCCTAAATGCCTTAATAACCAGTAGAAATATTATTGTCTTTTTTTCATGTAACATTTCTCCTAAATCTGACAGTGAACACTAAAAATAACAGGATAGGTAAGCTAAACAAGTGAATTCTTATCGAATGATTCATCCCACTTTGAATTAATTTTTTTAATCGATACTGTATATGGTACAATACATATGGTTAAAAGTTGCATTAATGCCATTTCCATTTGTTTTTATACCAGTAAGGATTGGAAACTGTATTTTCTAAGCCACAGCAAATTATCCGCTTTTAAATGAGGTTATTTAAAAAAGTAGAAAGGCACTAATCATTTGGCTAATTTCATTTTTACTGAACTTCTGTTATTACAGGTATTACATCCTGTCTTGTTACAGGCATATTTTGATGTAATAATAATTTACTGCATGCTAGTGATATTACCATTAATTTAGCTTTATCAATATAAACACGTTCTGCTTAAATAACCATACATAACAATGTCATAAAATAGATTCTGAATAAGAAAAAATACCAATTTGTCGAATCAATTTTTATTAACAAGTTAATCATTCTCAGGATGAAGCAATGAGTCAATCAATAGGTGATTTTTGCTAGCTTTTAAGCAAGCCTATTTTTATATTTACTGGTTTCCCAATTGACAGGCAATAAGATATATAGGAGGTTGCATTGATCTGTTAGCCTGTAGTGCTACAAGGCAAAGCCACAACAATAAAGAGATATCCCCAAAGGGAAGCGTAAGATGAATCAAACAGGAGGTAGGTTGTTAAATAATGCAGCTGACCCTGGAGGTAATTCAGAAAGAATGAGATATTCTGGGTCTGGTTTCAATTTAACCCACTAATAGGATAATATATTTCATTTTAAAAATATCTTCATTAAAGACAAGAAGCTGTGAGAAGCAAGAAGAATTAAATGTGTTATCCTATTTATTCTGCTTATACAATCACACTGGTAATCACAATGCACAATTTACAGCTTCATAAAGGAAACAGACATGCTGCACTTGTTTTTACAGCAAGATGGAGTTGAATGTGAATGACAGGCTAGTGTGAACCATGAAACAATGTACACCTTTTGCCATCGTAATAAGAACTGAAAGTCTCACTTTCATTGAATGGTTTGAAAACGAGGCTTAGCAAAAAATATTATACTGAGTATATACTAATATATCTATGGTCAATAAAGATCTAATAAAAACATTTTCATTACAATAGCTGTACATGTGACAAGAAAACATCAACTGTAAATCAAATAAAAAGATTTTATACACATTTATAGTTACAGACTACCCTGCAAGCTCTTGGTGAACCACAACTCATTGGAGTGATGCACTACGAGAAATCTTGGCGCTCACTCCAACCTGAATTATCGCAAACACTTTCTGTTTTAAGAAAGGAAACTTATGTTTTCCATATACATTTAGGAAATGACTCTTTAATGTAAAATTATGTGGCAATTGATCAAGTCATGAAGCTAACTGTCCTTCAGTAGAGCAAATAATCTAATCCCTCTGGAGACGTGACCAATCGGGATGATCAATGAGGTAAACAGAAAGGTTCCACAGGCCAGTCCAGGTTGATGAAAAAAGGCTGATATGTTTATTGAAAAAATCCACAGACAGTGCAATAAAATCACAGGATCAACTAACGCGTATCGGGCCTACCATATGCCCTTAATCGTAGATGCAAATACTTCTGAGTTTATGCAATTTTATGTAAATATATGCAGCTTCAAAATGGACCAATCAATTTAAACCTGGGTTTAAATTGACTGGTCCATTTTCAAACTGCGTATATTTGCATAAACATTTGAATACATTTGCATCAACTTGGGAAAATTTTCATGTCATTGATTTTCCCTAGTGACCAACCATAAAGCTGTAACAAAATTTTGTGAATAAATGTTTTTATAATGTACATGTAATTATTGTCTAATGTACAAGATCAATGTCACCCTCACCCATACATTGTCTAACTGACATTGTTTACTCAACCAGAATGAGGGCCCGTTTCCATTAGCCATCGCGCGGCTGCGAGACACACGGCGACACTTCCGGGTCTGTGGGTACTCAGACGAATCCCAGAAGCAGTGCCATGCACGGCTATGAGATTTGCTGCCTCCCACATGAAAACTGATGGCAATGTTGGCCAAATTGCTAGGGCAGGCGGCGCCATTATTCCCTATGGCAGAGTTTCCCGAGAAATTTGCCTGCGGAGAAGCTCTGCGGTTTCGGCCCGGTTTCCACACCAATGGAAACGGGCCCTAAGGGGCATGGTCCTAAATGCAAAATATGTTCTTAATTGAATGAATGTTTATATATTAAAGGGTAACTGTACTGAAAATAGCCTAATGAATAAAATAGTTAATTTAAAAAAAAAATATTTATAAATTATAGTGTTTGCCCATTGTAAAATCTTACCTCATCCTGATTTACGGTACAGTCTGAAATTTATCACAGGTGGTGACATTTTTAGCCCTGTCAGGTGATCTCCTGCAGAATGTTTGGTTACTGAGATTTCTGAAGCAAGTATAACATGTACATGGTCTCCCAGATTGCTAGGGGGTGGGGGGGACATTCCAAATAACTAATAAGTCTAGGATAAACATCACTGGAGGGGCAGGGGCACATTCAATATACAGCAATATGTAGATAGTGGAGGTGTTTATGATGCCGGAACCAGGACTCTTACTATAAAAGTGGGTATCTATTTTTTTTAAATAATACAAAAAATAATGTCTTACATTTTGTTGTTTAGTTCATCTAGTTGAGACAATGGCCTCAATTCACCAGAGATAACCGACCTATTTATCTCATGGGAGGTAATTTACCTCCTGTGATATCTCCAAATAACAATTCTCCAGAAGTATAGGGTGAAATATCGACAGAGAGAAATCCATGCGATAAATGTGTGATAAATGTGCGAAAGTTAGTCGTTAATTTTTCTCGAAATCACAATTCACCAGGGAAAAAGGGTGTGTGGCCATTCGTTACTTTTTCATCTATTTATCCCCTGAATGTACCTGGAGATATCTGGTTTTTGTCACAGCTGCTGCAGCTCACTGCAGCTAGTTTACTAGCAGCACACAGTACAGCTTATACTGTACATATGTCAGGCACCAGAGAGCAGTCCATTTACAATATTAAGCAATATTGAGCATTTACAATATTAAGTGGATGGGCGACATGAAGGAGGAATCTGGATACATTTTCTTATCGGGAGCGAGTGTGAAAATGTATCCAAATACCTCCTCCGTTTCACCCATCCACTTAATATTGTGAATACTTAATATTGCTAAGTATGCTTAATATGCAGAATGGAGGGAGGGATTTGTAATGGAAGGAGATTGTCAAAAAATAGGGTCACATGCTGATAATAACCTCCTCCTCCTACACACAATCCTTTACTTCCAGCATCCAGAAAGGCAAAGTATTGCATGCAAATCACTAACACCGCATAACTATCGATCGTTTATCGCTCGGTTTTCGCATCCATATCGCTCCATTATCGCATCATTATCGCCTGCTACCGAACACTCCTCTCTCTATCCTCTCACAGTGGTGAATTGCAAACAAAGTGTTAAAATACCGCATGAGATAAAATACCAACCTTTTATCTCTTACTAACCCTTCTCTGGTGAATTGAGGCCAATGACTAGAGTTATTTTTTCTCATCATATTGACCTACCCAAATTAAACTCCATTATCATGGGCCTTGCAAGCCACAGTCTAATTCTGCCAATCTAACTGTATTATTTAGAAAAGGGGAGGTTGGTTATGCATTATCTTTTAAATTATAGACAAACCTAGATTTGACTGTCATCGAAATCATTTGTGCTGCCTCTGGTTATGATACATAGACAAATTCCTCCTCATCTGGAAGGGGTCCGAAGAAACTCTGAGAGAATTTCTTGATGATCTTAATACCAATGGATACAATCTGAAATGAATCTATGCCATGAGAGAGAGCTATCCTTTCTGCATCCTCTGATTGGAAGGGAGGCCACTCAATTCAAGGCCAGTCCATACAGAAAGCCAACAGCTGGAAATACATACTTCCATGCCACTAGCTTTCACCCAGGAATCCAGAAAAATAGAATACCAATCCGTATTCGGAGAAATTGCTTACATGATTCTGGTTATATGTAGGAAGCTTATAAGATGAGAAAGCGCATTAAGAGGAGGAGATATAAAAAGAACGTATTGAATAGAACTCAGGCCAGAGCCTTGGAAACTACCTAGGATGAAATACTACAACGAAGCTATGGAGAGAAATGTATAAGTAAAAGTACAGTATCAGTAAGGGTGATCACAAACTATGGGATGCACTGGGGGTAACTCTAAGATGTGTAGCATCGCCACTGGCATAAATTGA